>NW_018744170.1:0-24855 GCF_001683475.1 Chenopodium quinoa | reverse complement strand
ATCTGAAATCAAATGAAGTCAAATGCATTCAAAAAAGATAATTAAATCAAACGAAAGTCAAACACATTCAGACAAAGCTAATTGCATCAAATGAAAGTCAAAAACATTCAAACAAAGCTAATTAAATCATATGAAAGTCAAATGCTTTCAAAAAAGCTAATTGAATCAAGTAAAAGTCCAAAGAATTCAAACAAAGCTTTTTGAATCAAATGATTGTCAAATGCATTCAACGAGGCTAATTGAATCATATGACAGTCAAACAAAACTTTTTGAATCAAATGAAAGTCAAATGCATTCAACAAAGCAAATTGACTCAATTGAAAGTTAACCACATTCAAGCAAAGCTAATTGAATCAAATGAAAGTCAAACACATTTAAACAAAGCTATTTGAACCAAATGAAAGTCAAACACATTCAAGAAATGCTATTTGAATCAGATGAAAGTCAAACGCATTCAAAAAAGGTATTTAAATCAAGTGAAAGTCAAAATCATTCAAACAAAGCTATTTGAATCAAATTAAAGTCAAACACATTCAAACAAAGCTTTTTGAATTAAATGAAAGTCAAATGCATTAAACAAAGCTAATTGATTCAAATGAAAGTCAATCACATTCAAACAAAGCTAATTTAATCAAATAAAAATCAAACACATTCAAACAAAGCTTTTTCAATCAAATGAAATTCAAATGCATTCAAAATAGCGATTTGAATCAAGTGAAAGTCAAACAAAGCTTTTTGAATCAAATGATTGTCAAATCCATTCAACGATGCTAATTGAATCATATGAAAGTCAAGCACATTCAAACAAATCTTTTTGAATCAACTGAAAGTCAAATGCAATTAAAAAAAAGTAATTAAATCAAGTGAAAGTCAAACACATTTAAACAAAGCTTTTTAAATCAAATGAAAGTTAAATCCATTCAAAAAAGCTAATTGAATCAAGTGAAAGTCTAGGTAATTCAAACAAAGCTTTTTGAATCAAATGACTGTCAAATGCGTTCAACGATGCTAATTGAATCAAATGAGAGTCAAACACATTCAAACAAAGCTTTTTGAATCAAATGAAAGTCATATGCATTCAACAAAGCTAATTGAATCAAATGAAAGTCAATGGCATTCTAACAAACCTAATTAAATCAAACGAAAGTCAATGGCATTCTAACAAACCTAATTGAATCAAATGAAAGTCAACCACATTCAAACAAAGCTAATTGAATCAAATGAAAGTTAACCACATTCAAACAAAGCATATTAAATCAAGTGAAAATCAAACACATTCAAACAAAGCTTTTTGAATCAAAAGAAAGTCAAATGATTTCAAAAAAGCTAATTGAATCAAGTGAAAGTCAAACAAAGCTTTTTGAATCAAATGATTGTCAAATGCATTCAACGATACTAATTGAATCATATGAAAGTCAAACACATTCAAACAAATCTTTTTGAATCAAATGAAAGTCAAATGCATTCAACAGATCAAATTGAATCAATTAAAAGTCAACCACATTCAAACAAAGCTAATTAAATCCAATGGAAGGCAAACACATTCAAACAAAGCTATTTGAATCAAATGAAAGTCAAACACATTCAAACAATGCTATCTGAATCAAATGAAAGTCAAATGCATTCAAAAAAGATAATTAAATCAAACGAAAGTCAAACACATTCAGACAAAGCTAATTGCATCAAATGAAAGTCAAAAACATTCAAACAAAGCTAATTAAATCATATGAAAGTCAAATGCTTTCAAAAAAGCTAATTGAATCAAGTAAAAGTCCAAAGAATTCAAACAAAGCTTTTTGAATCAAATGATTGTCAAATGCATTCAACGAGGCTAATTGAATCATATGACAGTCAAACAAAACTTTTTGAATCAAATGAAAGTCAAATGCATTCAACAAAGCAAATTGACTCAATTGAAAGTTAACCACATTCAAGCAAAGCTAATTGAATCAAATGAAAGTCAAACACATTTAAACAAAGCTATTTGAACCAAATGAAAGTCAAACACATTCAAGAAATGCTATTTGAATCAGATGAAAGTCAAACGCATTCAAAAAAGGTATTTAAATCAAGTGAAAGTCAAAATCATTCAAACAAAGCTATTTGAATCAAATTAAAGTCAAACACATTCAAACAAAGCTTTTTGAATTAAATGAAAGTCAAATGCATTAAACAAAGCTAATTGATTCAAATGAAAGTCAATCACATTCAAACAAAGCTAATTTAATCAAATAAAAATCAAACACATTCAAACAAAGCTTTTTCAATCAAATGAAATTCAAATGCATTCAAAATAGCGATTTGAATCAAGTGAAAGTCAAACAAAGCTTTTTGAATCAAATGATTGTCAAATCCATTCAACGATGCTAATTGAATCATATGAAAGTCAAGCACATTCAAACAAATCTTTTTGAATCAACTGAAAGTCAAATGCAATTAAAAAAAAGTAATTAAATCAAGTGAAAGTCAAACACATTTAAACAAAGCTTTTTAAATCAAATGAAAGTTAAATCCATTCAAAAAAGCTAATTGAATCAAGTGAAAGTCTAGGTAATTCAAACAAAGCTTTTTGAATCAAATGACTGTCAAATGCGTTCAACGATGCTAATTGAATCAAATGAGAGTCAAACACATTCAAACAAAGCTTTTTGAATCAAATGAAAGTCATATGCATTCAACAAAGCTAATTGAATCAAATGAAAGTCAATGGCATTCTAACAAACCTAATTAAATCAAACGAAAGTCAATGGCATTCTAACAAACCTAATTGAATCAAATGAAAGTCAACCACATTCAAACAAAGCTAATTGAATCAAATGAAAGTTAACCACATTCAAACAAAGCATATTAAATCAAGTGAAAATCAAACACATTCAAACAAAGCTTTTTGAATCAAAAGAAAGTCAAATGATTTCAAAAAAGCTAATTGAATCAAGTGAAAGTCAAACAAATTCAAACATAGCTTTTTGAATCAAATGATTGTCAAATGCATTCAACGATACTAATTGAATCATATGAAAGTCAAAACACATTCAAACAAATCTTTTTGAATCAAATGAAAGTCAAATGCATTCAACAGATCAAATTGAATCAATTAAAAGTCAACCACATTCAAACAAAGCTAATTAAATCCAATGGAAGGCAAACACATTCAAACAAAGCTATTTGAATCAAATGAAAGTCAAACACATTCAAACAATGCTATCTGAATCAAATGAAAGTCAAATGCATTCAAAAAAGATAATTAAATCAAACGAAAGTCAAACACATTCAGACAAAGCTAATTGCATCAAATGAAAGTCAAAAACATTCAAACAAAGCTAATTAAATCATATGAAAGTCAAATGCTTTGAAAAAAGCTAATTGAATCAAGTAAAAGTCCAAAGAATTCAAACAAAGCTTTTTGAATCAAATGATTGTCAAATGCATTCAACGAGGCTAATTGAATCATATGACAGTCAAACAAAACTTTTTGAATCAAATGAAAGTCAAATGCATTCAACAAAGCAAATTGACTCAATTGAAAGTTAACCACATTCAAGCAAAGCTAATTGAATCAAATGAAAGTCAAACACATTTAAACAAAGCTATTTGAACCAAATGAAAGTCAAACACATTCAAGAAATGCTATTTGAATCAGATGAAAGTCAAACGCATTCAAAAAAGGTATTTAAATCAAGTGAAAGTCAAAATCATTCAAACAAAGCTATTTGAATCAAATTAAAGTCAAACACATTCAAACAAAGCTTTTTGAATTAAATGAAAGTCAAATGCATTAAACAAAGCTAATTGATTCAAATGAAAGTCAATCACATTCAAACAAAGCTAATTTAATCAAATAAAAATCAAACACATTCAAACAAAGCTTTTTCAATCAAATGAAATTCAAATGCATTCAAAATAGCGATTTGAATCAAGTGAAAGTCAAACAAAGCTTTTTGAATCAAATGATTGTCAAATCCATTCAACGATGCTAATTGAATCATATGAAAGTCAAGCACATTCAAACAAATCTTTTTGAATCAACTGAAAGTCAAATGCAATTAAAAAAAAGTAATTAAATCAAGTGAAAGTCAAACACATTTAAACAAAGCTTTTTAAATCAAATGAAAGTTAAATCCATTCAAAAAAGCTAATTGAATCAAGTGAAAGTCTAGGTAATTCAAACAAAGCTTTTTGAATCAAATGACTGTCAAATGCGTTCAACGATGCTAATTGAATCAAATGAGAGTCAAACACATTCAAACAAAGCTTTTTGAATCAAATGAAAGTCATATGCATTCAACAAAGCTAATTGAATCAAATGAAAGTCAATGGCATTCTAACAAACCTAATTAAATCAAACGAAAGTCAATGGCATTCTAACAAACCTAATTGAATCAAATGAAAGTCAACCACATTCAAACAAAGCTAATTGAATCAAATGAAAGTTAACCACATTCAAACAAAGCATATTAAATCAAGTGAAAATCAAACACATTCAAACAAAGCTTTTTGAATCAAAAGAAAGTCAAATGATTTCAAAAAAGCTAATTGAATCAAGTGAAAGTCAAAAAACAAGCTTTTTGAATCAAATGATTGTCAAATGCATTCAACGATACTAATTGAATCATATGAAAGTCAAACACATTCAAACAAATCTTTTTGAATCAAATGAAAGTCAAATGCATTCAACAGATCAAATTGAATCAATTAAAAGTCAACCACATTCAAACAAAGCTAATTAAATCCAATGGAAGGCAAACACATTCAAACAAAGCTATTTGAATCAAATGAAAGTCAAACACATTCAAACAATGCTATCTGAATCAAATGAAAGTCAAATGCATTCAAAAAAGATAATTAAATCAAACGAAAGTCAAACACATTCAGACAAAGCTAATTGCATCAAATGAAAGTCAAAAACATTCAAACAAAGCTAATTAAATCATATGAAAGTCAAATGCTTTCAAAAAAGCTAATTGAATCAAGTAAAAGTCCAAAGAATTCAAACAAAGCTTTTTGAATCAAATGATTGTCAAATGCATTCAACGAGGCTAATTGAATCATATGACAGTCAAACAAAACTTTTTTGAATCAAATGAAAGTCAAATGCATTCAACAAAGCAAATTGACTCAATTGAAAGTTAACCACATTCAAGCAAAGCTAATTGAATCAAATGAAAGTCAAACACATTTAAACAAAGCTATTTGAACCAAATGAAAGTCAAACACATTCAAGAAATGCTATTTGAATCAATGAAAGTCAAACGCATTCAAAAAAGGTATTTAAATCAAGTGAAAGTCAAAATCATTCAAACAAAGCTATTTGAATCAAATTAAAGTCAAACACATTCAAACAAAGCTTTTTGAATTAAATGAAAGTCAAATGCATTAAACAAAGCTAATTGATTCAAATGAAAGTCAATCACATTCAAACAAAGCTAATTTAATCAAATAAAAATCAAACACATTCAAACAAAGCTTTTTCAATCAAATGAAATTCAAATGCATTCAAAATAGCGATTTGAATCAAGTGAAAGTCAAACAAAGCTTTTTGAATCAAATGATTGTCAAATCCATTCAACGATGCTAATTGAATCATATGAAAGTCAAGCACATTCAAACAAATCTTTTTGAATCAACTGAAAGTCAAATGCAATTAAAAAAAAGTAATTAAATCAAGTGAAAGTCAAACACATTTAAACAAAGCTTTTTAAATCAAATGAAAGTTAAATCCATTCAAAAAAGCTAATTGAATCAAGTGAAAGTCTAGGTAATTCAAACAAAGCTTTTTGAATCAAATGACTGTCAAATGCGTTCAACGATGCTAATTGAATCAAATGAGAGTCAAACACATTCAAACAAAGCTTTTTGAATCAAATGAAAGTCATATGCATTCAACAAAGCTAATTGAATCAAATGAAAGTCAATGGCATTCTAACAAACCTAATTAAATCAAACGAAAGTCAATGGCATTCTAACAAACCTAATTGAATCAAATGAAAGTCAACCACATTCAAACAAAGCTAATTGAATCAAATGAAAGTTAACCACATTCAAACAAAGCATATTAAATCAAGTGAAAATCAAACACATTCAAACAAAGCTTTTTGAATCAAAAGAAAGTCAAATGATTTCAAAAAAGCTAATTGAATCAAGTGAAAGTCAAACAAATTCAAACATAGCTTTTTGAATCAAATGATTGTCAAATGCATTCAACGATACTAATTGAATCATATGAAAGTCAAACACATTCAAACAAATCTTTTGAATCAAATGAAAGTCAAATGCATTCAACAGATCAAATTGAATCAATTAAAAGTCAACCACATTCAAACAAAGCTAATTAAATCCAATGGAAGGCAAACACATTCAAACAAAGCTATTTGAATCAAATGAAAGTCAAACACATTCAAACAATGCTATCTGAATCAAATGAAAGTCAAATGCATTCAAAAAGATAATTAAATCAAACGAAAGTCAAACACATTCAGACAAAGCTAATTGCATCAAATGAAAGTCAAAAACATTCAAACAAAGCTAATTAAATCATATGAAAGTCAAATGCTTTGAAAAAAGCTAATTGAATCAAGTAAAAGTCCAAAGAATTCAAACAAAGCTTTTTGAATCAAATGATTGTCAAATGCATTCAACGAGGCTAATTGAATCAATGACAGGAATCCAAATGCATTCACTCGTTAATTGAATCAGTCTTGAAAGAGAAATGCCTGGATGGAAAGTGAAAGGTCAATTGAAAGTTAACCACATTCAAGCAAAGCTAATTGAATCAAATGAAAGTCAAACACATTTAAACAAAGCTATTTGAACCAAATGAAAGTCAAACACATTCAAGAAATGCTATTTGAATCAGATGAAAGTCAAACGCATTCAAAAAAGGTATTTAAATCAAGTGAAAGTCAAAATCATTCAAACAAAGCTATTTGAATCAAATTAAAGTCAAACACATTCAAACAAAGCTTTTTGAATTAAATGAAAGTCAAATGCATTAAACAAAGCTAATTGATTCAAATGAAAGTCAATCACATTCAAACAAAGCTAATTTAATCAAATAAAAATCAAACACATTCAAACAAAGCTTTTTCAATCAAATGAAATTCAAATGCATTCAAAATAGCGATTTGAATCAAGTGAAAGTCAAACAAAGCTTTTTGAATCAAATGATTGTCAAATCCATTCAACGATGCTAATTGAATCATATGAAAGTCAAGCACATTCAAACAAATCTTTTTGAATCAACTGAAAGTCAAATGCAATTTAAAAAAAGTAATTAAATCAAGTGAAAGTCAAACACATTTAAACAAAGCTTTTTAAATCAAATGAAAGTTAAATCCATTCAAAAAAGCTAATTGAATCAAGTGAAAGTCTAGGTAATTCAAACAAAGCTTTTTGAATCAAATGACTGTCAAATGCGTTCAACGATGCTAATTGAATCAAATGAGAGTCAAACACATTCAAACAAAGCTTTTTGAATCAAATGAAAGTCATATGCATTCAACAAAGCTAATTGAATCAAATGAAAGTCAATGGCATTCTAACAAACCTAATTAAATCAAACGAAAGTCAATGGCATTCTAACAAACCTAATTGAATCAAATGAAAGTCAACCACATTCAAACAAAGCTAATTGAATCAAATGAAAGTTAACCACATTCAAACAAAGCATATTAAATCAAGTGAAAATCAAACACATTCAAACAAAGCTTTTTGAATCAAAAGAAAGTCAAATGATTTCAAAAAAGCTAATTGAATCAAGTGAAAGTCAAACAAATTCAAACATAGCTTTTTGAATCAAATGATTGTCAAATGCATTCAACGATACTAATTGAATCATATGAAAGTCAAACACATTCAAACAAATCTTTTTGAATCAAATGAAAGTCAAATGCATTCAACAGATCAAATTGAATCAATTAAAAGTCAACCACATTCAAACAAAGCTAATTAAATCCAATGGAAGGCAAACACATTCAAACAAAGCTATTTGAATCAAATGAAAGTCAAACACATTCAAACAATGCTATCTGAATCAAATGAAAGTCAAATGCATTCAAAAAAGATAATTAAATCAAACGAAAGTCAAACACATTCAGACAAAGCTAATTGCATCAAATGAAAGTCAAAAACATTCAAACAAAGCTAATTAAATCATATGAAAGTCAAATGCTTTCAAAAAAGCTAATTGAATCAAGTAAAAGTCCAAAGAATTCAAACAAAGCTTTTTGAATCAAATGATTGTCAAATGCATTCAACGAGGCTAATTGAATCATATGACAGTCAAACAAAACTTTTTGAATCAAATGAAAGTCAAATGCATTCAACAAAGCAAATTGACTCAATTGAAAGTTAACCACATTCAAGCAAAGCTAATTGAATCAAATGAAAGTCAAACACATTTAAACAAAGCTATTTGAACCAAATGAAAGTCAAACACATTCAAGAAATGCTATTTGAATCAGATGAAAGTCAAACGCATTCAAAAAAGGTATTTAAATCAAGTGAAAGTCAAAATCATTCAAAACAAAGCTATTTGAATCAAATTAAAGTCAAACACATTCAAACAAAGCTTTTTGAATTAAATGAAAGTCAAATGCATTAAACAAAGCTAATTGATTCAAATGAAAGTCAATCACATTCAAACAAAGCTAATTTAATCAAATAAAAATCAAACACATTCAAACAAAGCTTTTTCAATCAAATGAAATTCAAATGCATTCAAAATAGCGATTTGAATCAAGTGAAAGTCAAACAAAGCTTTTTGAATCAAATGATTGTCAAATCCATTCAACGATGCTAATTGAATCATATGAAAGTCAAGCACATTCAAACAAATCTTTTTGAATCAACTGAAAGTCAAATGCAATTAAAAAAAAGTAATTAAATCAAGTGAAAGTCAAACACATTTAAACAAAGCTTTTTAAATCAAATGAAAGTTAAATCCATTCAAAAAAGCTAATTGAATCAAGTGAAAGTCTAGGTAATTCAAACAAAGCTTTTTGAATCAAATGACTGTCAAATGCGTTCAACGATGCTAATTGAATCAAATGAGAGTCAAACACATTCAAACAAAGCTTTTTGAATCAAATGAAAGTCATATGCATTCAACAAAGCTAATTGAATCAAATGAAAGTCAATGGCATTCTAACAAACCTAATTAAATCAAACGAAAGTCAATGGCATTCTAACAAACCTAATTGAATCAAATGAAAGTCAACCACATTCAAACAAAGCTAATTGAATCAAATGAAAGTTAACCACATTCAAACAAAGCATATTAAATCAAGTGAAAATCAAACACATTCAAACAAAGCTTTTTGAATCAAAAGAAAGTCAAATGATTTCAAAAAAGCTAATTGAATCAAGTGAAAGTCAAATTCAAAATAGCTTTTTGAATCAAATGATTGTCAAATGCATTCAACGATACTAATTGAATCATATGAAAGTCAAACACATTCAAACAAATCTTTTTGAATCAAATGAAAGTCAAATGCATTCAACAGATCAAATTGAATCAATTAAAAGTCAACCACATTCAAACAAAGCTAATTAAATCCAATGGAAGGCAAACACATTCAAACAAAGCTATTTGAATCAAATGAAAGTCAAACACATTCAAACAATGCTATCTGAATCAAATGAAAGTCAAATGCATTCAAAAAAGATAATTAAATCAAACGAAAGTCAAACACATTCAGACAAAGCTAATTGCATCAAATGAAAGTCAAAAACATTCAAACAAAGCTAATTAAATCATATGAAAGTCAAATGCTTTGAAAAAAAGCTAATTGAATCAAGTAAAAGTCCAAAGAATTCAAACAAAGCTTTTTGAATCAAATGATTGTCAAATGCATTCAACGAGGCTAATTGAATCATATGACAGTCAAACAAAACTTTTTGAATCAAATGAAAGTCAAATGCATTCAACAAAGCAAATTGACTCAATTGAAAGTTAACCACATTCAAGCAAAGCTAATTGAATCAAATGAAAGTCAAACACATTTAAACAAAGCTATTTGAACCAAATGAAAGTCAAACACATTCAAGAAATGCTATTTGAATCAGATGAAAGTCAAACGCATTCAAAAAAGGTATTTAAATCAAGTGAAAGTCAAAATCATTCAAACAAAGCTATTTGAATCAAATTAAAGTCAAACACATTCAAACAAAGCTTTTTGAATTAAATGAAAGTCAAATGCATTAAACAAAGCTAATTGATTCAAATGAAAGTCAATCACATTCAAACAAAGCTAATTTAATCAAATAAAAATCAAACACATTCAAACAAAGCTTTTTCAATCAAATGAAATTCAAATGCATTCAAAATAGCGATTTGAATCAAGTGAAAGTCAAACAAAGCTTTTTGAATCAAATGATTGTCAAATCCATTCAACGATGCTAATTGAATCATATGAAAGTCAAGCACATTCAAACAAATCTTTTTGAATCAACTGAAAGTCAAATGCAATTAAAAAAAAGTAATTAAATCAAGTGAAAGTCAAACACATTTAAACAAAGCTTTTTAAATCAAATGAAAGTTAAATCCATTCAAAAAAGCTAATTGAATCAAGTGAAAGTCTAGGTAATTCAAACAAAGCTTTTTGAATCAAATGACTGTCAAATGCGTTCAACGATGCTAATTGAATCAAATGAGAGTCAAAACACATTCAAACAAAGCTTTTTGAATCAAATGAAAGTCATATGCATTCAACAAAGCTAATTGAATCAAATGAAAGTCAATGGCATTCTAACAAACCTAATTAAATCAAACGAAAGTCAATGGCATTCTAACAAACCTAATTGAATCAAATGAAAGTCAACCACATTCAAACAAAGCTAATTGAATCAAATGAAAGTTAACCACATTCAAACAAAGCATATTAAATCAAGTGAAAATCAAACACATTCAAACAAAGCTTTTTGAATCAAAAGAAAGTCAAATGATTTCAAAAAAGCTAATTGAATCAAGTGAAAGTCAAACAAATTCAAACATAGCTTTTTGAATCAAATGATTGTCAAATGCATTCAACGATACTAATTGAATCATATGAAAGTCAAACACATTCAAACAAATCTTTTTGAATCAAATGAAAGTCAAATGCATTCAACAGATCAAATTGAATCAATTAAAAGTCAACCACATTCAAACAAAGCTAATTAAATCCAATGGAAGGCAAACACATTCAAACAAAGCTATTTGAATCAAATGAAAGTCAAACACATTCAAACAATGCTATCTGAATCAAATGAAAGTCAAATGCATTCAAAAAAGATAATTAAATCAAACGAAAGTCAAACACATTCAGACAAAGCTAATTGCATCAAATGAAAGTCAAAAACATTCAAACAAAGCTAATTAAATCATATGAAAGTCAAATGCTTTGAAAAAAGCTAATTGAATCAAGTAAAAGTCCAAAGAATTCAAACAAAGCTTTTTGAATCAAATGATTGTCAAATGCATTCAACGAGGCTAATTGAATCATATGACAGTCAAACAAAACTTTTTGAATCAAATGAAAGTCAAATGCATTCAACAAAGCAAATTGACTCAATTGAAAGTTAACCACATTCAAGCAAAGCTAATTGAATCAAATGAAAGTCAAACACATTTAAACAAAGCTATTTGAACCAAATGAAAGTCAAACACATTCAAGAAATGCTATTTGAATCAAATGAAAGTCAAACGCATTCAAAAAAGGTATTTAAATCAAGTGAAAGTCAAAATCATTCAAACAAAGCTATTTGAATCAAATTAAAGTCAAACACATTCAAACAAAGCTTTTTGAATTAAATGAAAGTCAAATGCATTAAACAAAGCTAATTGATTCAAATGAAAGTCAATCACATTCAAACAAAGCTAATTTAATCAAATAAAAATCAAACACATTCAAACAAAGCTTTTTCAATCAAATGAAATTCAAATGCATTCAAAATAGCGATTTGAATCAAGTGAAAGTCAAACAAAGCTTTTTGAATCAAATGATTGTCAAATCCATTCAACGATGCTAATTGAATCATATGAAAGTCAAGCACATTCAAACAAATCTTTTTGAATCAACTGAAAGTCAAATGCAATTAAAAAAAAGTAATTAAATCAAGTGAAAGTCAAACACATTTAAACAAAGCTTTTTAAATCAAATGAAAGTTAAATCCATTCAAAAAAGCTAATTGAATCAAGTGAAAGTCTAGGTAATTCAAACAAAGCTTTTTGAATCAAATGACTGTCAAATGCGTTCAACGATGCTAATTGAATCAAATGAGAGTCAAACACATTCAAACAAAGCTTTTTGAATCAAATGAAAGAAATGCATTTTTGAATCAAATGAAAATCAACAAAGCTAATTGAATCAAATGAAAGTCAATGGCATTCTAACAAACCTAATTGAATCAAATGAAAGTCAATGGCATTCTAACAAACCTAATTGAATCAAATGAAAGTCAACCACATTCAAACAAAGCTAATGAATCAAATGAAAGTTAACCACATTCAAACAAAGCAATTAAATCAAGTGAAAATCAAACACATTCAAACAAAGCTTTTTGAATCAAAAGAAAGTCAAATGATTTCAAAAAAGCTAATTGAATCAAGTGAAAGTCAAACAAATTCAAACATAGCTTTTTGAATCAAATGATTGTCAAATGCATTCAACGATACTAATTGAATCATATGAAAGTCAAACACATTCAAACAAATCTTTTTGAATCAAATGAAAGTCAAATGCATTCAACAGATCAAATTGAATCAATTAAAAGTCAACCACATTCAAACAAAGCTAATTAAATCCAATGGAAGGCAAACACATTCAAACAAAGCTATTTGAATCAAATGAAAGTCAAACACATTCAAACAATGCTATCTGAATCAAATGAAAGTCAAATGCATTCAAAAAAGATAATTAAATCAAACGAAAGTCAAACACATTCAGACAAAGCTAATTGCATCAAATGAAAGTCAAAAACATTCAAACAAAGCTAATTAAATCATATGAAAGTCAAATGCTTTCAAAAAAGCTAATTGAATCAAGTAAAAGTCCAAAGAATTCAAACAAAGCTTTTTGAATCAAATGATTGTCAAATGCATTCAACGAGGCTAATTGAATCATATGACAGTCAAACAAAACTTTTTTGAATCAAATGAAAGTCAAATGCATTCAACAAAGCAAATTGACTCAATTGAAAGTTAACCACATTCAAGCAAAGCTAATTGAATCAAATGAAAGTCAAACACATTTAAACAAAGCTATTTGAACCAAATGAAAGTCAAACACATTCAAGAAATGCTATTTGAATCAGATGAAAGTCAAACGCATTCAAAAAAGGTATTTAAATCAAGTGAAAGTCAAAATCATTCAAACAAAGCTATTTGAATCAAATTAAAGTCAAACACATTCAAACAAAGCTTTTTGAATTAAATGAAAGTCAAATGCATTAAACAAAGCTAATTGATTCAAATGAAAGTCAATCACATTCAAACAAAGCTAATTTAATCAAAAAAATCAAACACATTCAAACAAAGCTTTTTCAATCAAATGAAATTCAAATGCATTCAAAATAGCGATTTGAATCAAGTGAAAGTCAAACAAAGCTTTTTGAATCAAATGATTGTCAAATCCATTCAACGATGCTAATTGAATCATATGAAAGTCAAGCACATTCAAACAAATCTTTTTGAATCAACTGAAAGTCAAATGCAATTAAAAAAAAGTAATTAAATCAAGTGAAAGTCAAACACATTTAAACAAAGCTTTTTAAATCAAATGAAAGTTAAATCCATTCAAAAAAGCTAATTGAATCAAGTGAAAGTCTAGGTAATTCAAACAAAGCTTTTTGAATCAAATGACTGTCAAATGCGTTCAACGATGCTAATTGAATCAAATGAGAGTCAAACACATTCAAACAAAGCTTTTTGAATCAAATGAAAGTCATATGCATTCAACAAAGCTAATTGAATCAAATGAAAGTCAATGGCATTCTAACAAACCTAATTAAATCAAACGAAAGTCAATGGCATTCTAACAAACCTAATTGAATCAAATGAAAGTCAACCACATTCAAACAAAGCTAATTGAATCAAATGAAAGTTAACCACATTCAAACAAAGCATATTAAATCAAGTGAAAATCAAACACATTCAAACAAAGCTTTTTGAATCAAAAGAAAGTCAAATGATTTCAAAAAAGCTAATTGAATCAAGTGAAAGTCAAACAAATTCAAACATAGCTTTTTGAATCAAATGATTGTCAAATGCATTCAACGATACTAATTGAATCATATGAAAGTCAAACACATTCAAACAAATCTTTTTGAATCAAATGAAAGTCAAATGCATTCAACAGATCAAATTGAATCAATTAAAAGTCAACCACATTCAAACAAAGCTAATTAAATCCAATGGAAGGCAAACACATTCAAACAAAGCTATTTGAATCAAATGAAAGTCAAACACATTCAAACAATGCTATCTGAATCAAATGAAAGTCAAATGCATTCAAAAAAGATAATTAAATCAAACGAAAGTCAAACACATTCAGACAAAGCTAATTGCATCAAATGAAAGTCAAAAACATTCAAACAAAGCTAATTAAATCATATGAAAGTCAAATGCTTTGAAAAAAGCTAATTGAATCAAGTAAAAGTCCAAAGAATTCAAACAAAGCTTTTTGAATCAAATGATTGTCAAATGCATTCAACGAGGCTAATTGAATCATATGACAGTCAAACAAAACTTTTTGAATCAAATGAAAGTCAAATGCATTCAACAAAGCAAATTGACTCAATTGAAAGTTAACCACATTCAAGCAAAGCTAATTGAATCAAATGAAAGTCAAACACATTTAAACAAAGCTATTTGAACCAAATGAAAGTCAAACACATTCAAGAAATGCTATTTGAATCAGATGAAAGTCAAACGCATTCAAAAAAGGTATTTAAATCAAGTGAAAGTCAAAATCATTCAAACAAAGCTATTTGAATCAAATTAAAGTCAAACACATTCAAACAAAGCTTTTTGAATTAAATGAAGTCAAATGCATTAAACAAAGCTAATTGATTCAAATGAAAGTCAATCACATTCAAACAAAGCTAATTTAATCAAATAAAAATCAAACACATTCAAACAAAGCTTTTTCAATCAAATGAAATTCAAATGCATTCAAAATAGCGATTTGAATCAAGTGAAAGTCAAACAAAGCTTTTTGAATCAAATGATTGTCAAATCCATTCAACGATGCTAATTGAATCATATGAAAGTCAAGCACATTCAAACAAATCTTTTTGAATCAACTGAAAGTCAAATGCAATTAAAAAAAAGTAATTAAATCAAGTGAAAGTCAAACACATTTAAACAAAGCTTTTTAAATCAAATGAAAGTTAAATCCATTCAAAAAAGCTAATTGAATCAAGTGAAAGTCTAGGTAATTCAAACAAAGCTTTTTGAATCAAATGACTGTCAAATGCGTTCAACGATGCTAATTGAATCAAATGAGAGTCAAACACATTCAAACAAAGCTTTTTGAATCAAATGAAAGTCATATGCATTCAACAAAGCTAATTGAATCAAATGAAAGTCAATGGCATTCTAACAAACCTAATTAAATCAAACGAAAGTCAATGGCATTCTAACAAACCTAATTGAATCAAATGAAAGTCAACCACATTCAAACAAAGCTAATTGAATCAAATGAAAGTTAACCACATTCAAACAAAGCATATTAAATCAAGTGAAAATCAAACACATTCAAACAAAGCTTTTTGAATCAAAAGAAAGTCAAATGATTTCAAAAAAAGCTAATTGAATCAAGTGAAAGTCAAACAAATTCAAACATAGCTTTTTGAATCAAATGATTGTCAAATGCATTCAACGATACTAATTGAATCATATGAAAGTCAAACACATTCAAACAAATCTTTTTGAATCAAATGAAAGTCAAATGCATTCAACAGATCAAATTGAATCAATTAAAAGTCAACCACATTCAAACAAAGCTAATTAAATCCAATGGAAGGCAAACACATTCAAACAAAGCTATTTGAATCAAATGAAAGTCAAACACATTCAAACAATGCTATCTGAATCAAATGAAAGTCAAATGCATTCAAAAAAGATAATTAAATCAAACGAAAGTCAAACACATTCAGACAAAGCTAATTGCATCAAATGAAAGTCAAAAACATTCAAACAAAGCTAATTAAATCATATGAAAGTCAAATGCTTTGAAAAAAGCTAATTGAATCAAGTAAAAGTCCAAAGAATTCAAACAAAGCTTTTTGAATCAAATGATTGTCAAATGCATTCAACGAGGCTAATTGAATCATATGACAGTCAAACAAAACTTTTTGAATCAAATGAAAGTCAAATGCATTCAACAAAGCAAATTGACTCAATTGAAAGTTAACCACATTCAAGCAAAGCTAATTGAATCAAATGAAAGTCAAACACATTTAAACAAAGCTATTTGAACCAAATGAAAGTCAAACACATTCAAGAAATGCTATTTGAATCAGATGAAAGTCAAACGCATTCAAAAAAGGTATTTAAATCAAGTGAAAGTCAAAATCATTCAAACAAAGCTATTTGAATCAAATTAAAGTCAAACACATTCAAACAAAGCTTTTTGAATTAAATGAAAGTCAAATGCATTAAACAAAGCTAATTGATTCAAATGAAAGTCAATCACATTCAAACAAAGCTAATTTAATCAAATAAAAATCAAACACATTCAAACAAAGCTTTTTCAATCAAATGAAATTCAAATGCATTCAAAATAGCGATTTGAATCAAGTGAAAGTCAAACAAAGCTTTTTGAATCAAATGATTGTCAAATCCATTCAACGATGCTAATTGAATCATATGAAAGTCAAGCACATTCAAACAAATCTTTTTGAATCAACTGAAAGTCAAATGCAATTAAAAAAAAAGTAATTAAATCAAGTGAAAGTCAAACACATTTAAACAAAGCTTTTTAAATCAAATGAAAGTTAAATCCATTCAAAAAAGCTAATTGAATCAAGTGAAAGTCTAGGTAATTCAAACAAAGCTTTTTGAATCAAATGACTGTCAAATGCGTTCAACGATGCTAATTGAATCAAATGAGAGTCAAACACATTCAAACAAAGCTTTTTGAATCAAATGAAAGTCATATGCATTCAACAAAGCTAATTGAATCAAATGAAAGTCAATGGCTAATTGAATCTCAAATTCTAACAACCTAATTGAATCAAATGAAAGTCAATGGCATTCTAACAAACCTAATTGAATCAAATGAAAGTCAACCACATTCAAACAAAGCTAATTGAATCAAATGAAAGTTAACCACATTCAAACAAAGCATATTAAATCAAGTGAAAATCAAACACATTCAAAAAAGCTTTTTGAATCAAAAGAAAGTCAAATGATTTCAAAAAAGCTAATTGAATCAAGTGAAAGTCAAACAAATTCAAACATAGCTTTTTGAATCAAATGATTGTCAAATGCATTCAACGATACTAATTGAATCATATGAAAGTCAAACACATTCAAACAAATCTTTTTGAATCAAATGAAAGTCAAATGCATTCAACAGATCAAATTGAATCAATTAAAAGTCAACCACATTCAAACAAAGCTAATTAAATCCAATGGAAGGCAAACACATTCAAACAAAGCTATTTGAATCAAATGAAAGTCAAACACATTCAAACAATGCTATCTGAATCAAATGAAAGTCAAATGCATTAAAAAAGATAATTAAATCAAACGAAAGTCAAACACATTCAGACAAAGCTAATTGCATCAAATGAAAGTCAAAAACATTCAAACAAAGCTAATTAAATCATATGAAAGTCAAATGCTTTGAAAAAAGCTAATTGAATCAAGTAAAAGTCCAAAGAATTCAAACAAAGCTTTTTGAATCAAATGATTGTCAAATGCATTCAACGAGGCTAATTGAATCATATGACAGTCAAACAAAACTTTTTGAATCAAATGAAAGTCAAATGCATTCAACAAAGCAAATTGACTCAATTGAAAGTTAACCACATTCAAGCAAAGCTAATTGAATCAAATGAAAGTCAAACACATTTAAACAAAGCTATTTGAACCAAATGAAAGTCAAACACATTCAAGAAATGCTATTTGAATCAGATGAAAGTCAAACGCATTCAAAAAAGGTATTTAAATCAAGTGAAAGTCAAAATCATTCAAACAAAGCTATTTGAATCAAATTAAAGTCAAACACATTCAAACAAAGCTTTTTGAATTAAATGAAAGTCAAATGCATTAAACAAAGCTAATTGATTCAAATGAAAGTCAATCACATTCAAACAAAGCTAATTTAATCAAATAAAAATCAAACACATTCAAACAAAGCTTTTTCAATCAAATGAAATTCAAATGCATTCAAAATAGCGATTTGAATCAAGTGAAAGTCAAACAAAGCTTTTTGAATCAAATGATTGTCAAATCCATTCAACGATGCTAATTGAATCATATGAAAGTCAAGCACATTCAAAAAATCTTTTTGAATCAACTGAAAGTCAAATGCAATTAAAAAAAAAGTAATTAAATCAAGTGAAAGTCAAACACATTTAAACAAAGCTTTTTAAATCAAATGAAAGTTAAATCCATTCAAAAAGCTAATTGAATCAAGTGAAAGTCTAGGTAATTCAAACAAAGCTTTTGAATCAAATGACTGTCAAATGCGTTCAACGATGCTAATTGAATCAAATGAGAGTCAAACACATTCAAACAAAGCTTTTTGAATCAAATGAAAGTCATATGCATTCAACAAAGCTAATTGAATCAAATGAAAGTCAATGGCATTCTAACAAACCTAATTAAATCAAACGAAAGTCAATGGCATTCTAACAAACCTAATTGAATCAAATGAAAGTCAACCACATTCAAACAAAGCTAATTGAATCAAATGAAAGTTAACCACATTCAAACAAAGCATATTAAATCAAGTGAAAATCAAACACATTCAAACAAAGCTTTTTGAATCAAAAGAAAGTCAAATGATTTCAAAAAAGCTAATTGAATCAAGTGAAAGTCAAACAAATTCATTTTTTGAATCAAATGATTGTCAAATGCATTCAACGATACTAATTGAATCATATGAAAGTCAAACACATTCAAACAAATCTTTTTGAATCAAATGAAAGTCAAATGCATTCAACAGATCAAATTGAATCAATTAAAAGTCAACCACATTCAAACAAAGCTAATTAAATCCAATGGAAGGCAAACACATTCAAACAAAGCTATTTGAATCAAATGAAAGTCAAACACATTCAAACAATGCTATCTGAATCAAATGAAAGTCAAATGCATTCAAAAAAGATAATTAAATCAAACGAAAGTCAAACACATTCAGACAAAGCTAATTGCATCAAATGAAAGTCAAAAACATTCAAACAAAGCTAATTAAATCATATGAAAGTCAAATGCTTTGAAAAAAGCTAATTGAATCAAGTAAAAGTCCAAAGAATTCAAACAAAGCTTTTTGAATCAAATGATTGTCAAATGCATTCAACGAGGCTAATTGAATCATATGACAGTCAAACAAAACTTTTTGAATCAAATGAAAGTCAAATGCATTCAACAAAGCAAATTGACTCAATTGAAAGTTAACCACATTCAAGCAAAGCTAATTGAATCAAATGAAAGTCAAACACATTTAAACAAAGCTATTTGAACCAAATGAAAGTCAAACACATTCAAAGAAATGCTATTTGAATCAGATGAAAGTCAAACGCATTCAAAAAAGGTATTTAAATCAAGTGAAAGTCAAAATCATTCAAACAAAGCTATTTGAATCAAATTAAAGTCAAACACATTCAAACAAAGCTTTTTGAAAATGAAAGTCAAATGCATTAAACAAAGCTAATTGATTCAAATGAAAGTCAATCACATTCAAACAAAGCTAATTTAATCAAATAAAATCAAACACATTCAAACAAAGCTTTTTCAATCAAATGAAATTCAAATGCATTCAAAATAGCGATTTGAATCAAGTGAAAGTCAAACAAAGCTTTTTGAATCAAATGATTGTCAAATCCATTCAACGATGCTAATTGAATCATATGAAAGTCAAGCACATTCAAACAAATCTTTTTGAATCAACTGAAAGTCAAATGCAATTAAAAAAAAGTAATTAAATCAAGTGAAAGTCAAACACATTTAAACAAAGCTTTTTAAATCAAATGAAAGTTAAATCCATTCAAAAAAGCTAATTGAATCAAGTGAAAGTCTAGGTAATTCAAACAAAGCTTTTTGAATCAAATGACTGTCAAATGCGTTCAACGATGCTAATTGAATCAAATGAGAGTCAAACACATTCAAACAAAGCTTTTTGAATCAAATGAAAGTCATATGCATTCAACAAAGCTAATTGAATCAAATGAAAGTCAATGGCATTCTAACAAACCTAATTAAATCAAACGAAAGTCAATGGCATTCTAACAAACCTAATTGAATCAAATGAAAGTCAACCACATTCAAACAAAGCTAATTGAATCAAATGAAAGTTAACCACATTCAAACAAAGCATAAATCAAGTGAAAATCAAACACATTCAAACAAAGCTTTTTGAATCAAAAGAAAGTCAAATGATTTCAAAAAAGCTAATTGAATCAAGTGAAAGTCAAACAAATTTTTTGAATCAAATGATTGTCAAATGCATTCAACGATACTAATTGAATCATATGAAAGTCAAACACATTCAAACAAATCTTTTTGAATCAAATGAAAGTCAAATGCATTCAACAGATCAAATTGAATCAATTAAAAGTCAACCACATTCAAACAAAGCTAATTAAATCCAATGGAAGGCAAACACATTCAAACAAAGCTATTTGAATCAAATGAAAGTCAAACACATTCAAACAATGCTATCTGAATCAAATGAAAGTCAAATGCATTCAAAAAGATAATTAAATCAAACGAAAGTCAAACACATTCAGACAAAGCTAATTGCATCAAATGAAAGTCAAAAACATTCAAACAAAGCTAATTAAATCATATGAAAGTCAAATGCTTTCAAAAAAAGCTAATTGAATCAAGTAAAAAAAACAAAGCTTTTTGAATCAAATGATTGTCAAATGCATTCAACGAGGCTAATTGAATCATATGAAGTCAAACAAAACTTTTTGAATCAAATGAAAGTCAAATGCATTCAACAAAGCAAATTGACTCAATTGAAAGTTAACCACATTCAAGCAAAGCTAATTGAATCAAATGAAAGTCAAACACATTTAAACAAAGCTATTTGAACCAAATGAAAGTCAAACACATTCAAGAAATGCTATTTGAATCAAATGAAAGTCAAACGCATTCAAAAAAGGTATTTAAATCAAGTGAAAGTCAAAATCATTCAAACAAAGCTATTTGAATCAAATTAAAGTCAAACACATTCAAACAAAGCTTTTTGAATTAAATGAAAGTCAAATGCATTAAACAAAGCTAATTGATTCAAATGAAAGTCAATCACATTCAAACAAAGCTAATTTAATCAAATAAAAATCAAACACATTCAAACAAAGCTTTTCAATCAAATGAAATTCAAATGCATTCAAAATAGCGATTTGAAATCAAGTGAAAGTCAAACAAAGCTTTTTGAATCAAATGATTGTCAAATCCATTCAACGATGCTAATTGAATCATATGAAAGTCAAGCACATTCAAACAAATCTTTTTGAATCAACTGAAAGTCAAATGCAATTAAAAAAAAGTAATTAAATCAAGTGAAAGTCAAACACATTTAAACAAAGCTTTTTAAATCAAATGAAAGTTAAATCATTCAAAAAAGCTAATTGAATCAAGTGAAAGTCTAGGTAATTCAAACAAGCTTTTTGAATCAAATGACTGTCAAATGCGTTCAACGATGCTAATTGAATCAAATGAAGTCAAACACATTCAAACAAAGCTTTTTGAATCAAATGAAAGTCAATGCATTCAACAAATCAAATTGAATCAATTAAAAGTCAACATTCAAACAAAGCTAATTAAATCCAATGAAGGCAAACACATTCAAACAAAGCTATTTGAATCAAATGAAAGTCAAACACATTCAAACAATGCTATCTGAATCAAATGAAAGTCAAATGCATTCAAAAAAGATAATTAAATCAAACGAAAGTCAAACACATTCAGACAAAGCTAATTGCATCAAATGAAAGTCAAAAACATTCAAACAAAGCTAATTAAATCATATGAAAGTCAAATGCTTTGAAAAAAGCTAATTGAATCAAGTAAAAGTCCAAAGAATTCAAACAAAGCTTTTTGAATCAAATGATTGTCAAATGCATTCAACGAGGCTAATTGAATCATATGACAGTCAAACAAAACTTTTTGAATCAAATGAAAGTCAAATGCATTCAACAAGCAAATTGACTCAATTGAAAGTTAACCACATTCAAGCAAAGCTAATTGAATCAAATGAAAGTCAAACACATTTAAACAAAGCTATTTGAACAAATGAAAGTCAAACACATTCAAGAAATGCTATTTGAATCAATGAAAGTCAAACGCATTCAAAAAAGATTTAAATCAAGTGAAAGTCAAAATCATTCAAACAAAGCTATTTGAATCAAATTAAAGTCAAACACATTCAAACAAAGCTTTTTGAATTAAATGAAAGTCAAATGCATTAAACAAAGCTAATTGATTCAAATGAAAGTCAATCACATTCAAACAAAAGCTAATTTAATCAAATAAAAATCAAACACATTCAAACAAAGCTTTTTCAATCAAATGAAATTCAAATGCATTCAAAATAGCGATTTGAATCAAGTGAAAGTCAAACAAAGCTTTTTGAATCAAATGATTGTCAAATCCATTCAACGATGCTAATTGAATCATATGAAAGTCAAGCACATTCAAACAAATCTTTTTGAATCAACTGAAAGTCAAATGCAATTAAAAAAAAGTAATTAAATCAAGTGAAAGTCAAACACATTTAAACAAAGCTTTTTAAATCAAATGAAAGTTAAATCCATTCAAAAAAGCTAATTGAATCAAGTGAAAGTCTAGGTAATTCAAACAAAGCTTTTTGAATCAAATGACTGTCAAATGCGTTCAACGATGCTAATTGAATCAAATGAGAGTCAAACACATTCAAACAAAGCTTTTTGAATCAAATGAAAAGTCATATGCATTCAACAAAGCTAATTGAATCAAATGAAAGTCAATGGCATTCTAACAAACCTAATTAAATCAAACGAAAGTCAATGGCATTCTAACAAACCTAATTGAATCAAATGAAAGTCAACCACATTCAAACAAAGCTAATTGAATCAAATGAAAGTTAACCACATTCAAACAAAGCATATTAAATCAAGTGAAAATCAAACAATTCAAAAAAAAGCTTTTTGAATCAAAAGAAAGTCAAATGATTTCAAAAAAGCTAATTGAATCAAGTGAAAGTCAAAAAAAATTCAAACATAGCTTTTTGAATCAAATGATTGTCAAATGCATTCAACGATACTAATTGAATCATATGAAAGTCAAACACATTCAAACAAATCTTTTTGAATCAAATGAAAGTCAAATGCATTCAACAGATCAAATTGAATCAATTAAAAGTCAACCACATTCAAACAAAGCTAATTAAATCCAATGGAAGGCAAACACATTCAAACAAAGCTATTTGAATCAAATGAAAGTCAAACACATTAAACAATGCTATCTGAATCAAATGAAAGTCAAATGCATTCAAAAAGATAATTAAATCAAAAAAGTCAAACACATTCAGACAAAGCTAATTGCATCAAATGAAAGTCAAAAACATTCAAACAAAGCTAATTAAATCATATGAAAGTCAAATGCTTTGAAAAAAAGCTAATTGAATCAAGTAAAAGTCCAAAGAATTCAAACAAAGCTTTTTGAATCAAATGATTGTCAAATGCATTCAACGAGGCTAATTGAATCATATGACAGTCAAACAAAACTTTTTGAATCAAATGAAAGTCAAATGCATTCAACAAAGCAAATTGACTCAATTGAAAGTTAACCACATTCAAGCAAAGCTAATTGAATCAAATGAAAGTCAAACACATTTAAACAAAGCTATTTGAACCAAATGAAAGTCAAACACATTCAAGAAATGCTATTTGAATCAGATGAAAGTCAAACGCATTCAAAAAAGGTATTTAAATCAAGTGAAAGTCAAAATCATTCAAACAAAGCTATTTGAATCAAATTAAAGTCAAACACATTCAAACAAAGCTTTTTGAATTAAATGAAAGTCAAATGCATTAAACAAAGCTAATTGATTCAAATGAAAGTCAATCACATTCAAACAAAGCTAATTTAATCAAATAAAAATCAAACACATTCAAACAAAGCTTTTTCAATCAAATGAAATTCAAATGCATTCAAAATAGCGATTTGAATCAAGTGAAAGTCAAACAAAGCTTTTTGAATCAAATGATTGTCAAATCCATTCAACGATGCTAATTGAATCATATGAAAGTCAAGCACATTCAAACAAATCTTTTTGAATCAACTGAAAGTCAAATGCAATTAAAAAAAGTAATTAAATCAAGTGAAAGTCAAACACATTTAAACAAAGCTTTTTAAATCAAATGAAAGTTAAATCCATTCAAAAAGCTAATTGAATCAAGTGAAAGTCTAGGTAATTCAAACAAAGCTTTTTGAATCAAATGACTGTCAAATGCGTTCAACGATGCTAATTGAATCAAATGAGAGTCAAACACATTCAAACAAAGCTTTTTGAATCAAATGAAAGTCATATGCATTCAACAAAGCTAATTGAATCAAATGAAAGTCAATGGCATTCTAACAAACCTAATTAAATCAAACGAAAGTCAATGGCATTCTAACAAACCTAATTGAATCAAATGAAAGTCAACCACATTCAA
>NW_018744169.1:0-15389 GCF_001683475.1 Chenopodium quinoa | reverse complement strand
TTTGTTTGAATGTGTTTGACTTTATTTGATTTAATTAGATTTTTTTAGATGTTTTTGACTTTCATTTGATTCAATTAGCTTTGTTAATGCATTTGACTTTCATTTGATTCAAAAAGCTCTTTTGAATGTGTTTTTGACTTTCATTTGATTCAATTAGCTTGTTTGAATGTGTTTGACTTTCATTTGATTCAATTAGCTTTGTTAAATGCATTTGACTTTCATTTGATTCAAAAAGCTTTGTTTGAATGTGTTTGACTTTCATTTGATTCAATTAGCTTGTTTGAATGTGTTTGACTTCATTCGATTCTATTAGGTTTGTTTGAATGTGTTTAACTTTCAATTTGATTCAATTAGCTTTGTAGATTGCATTTTACTTTCATTTATTCAAATAGCTTTGTTTGAATGTGTTTGACTTTCATTTGATTTAATTAGCTTTTTTTGAATGTGTTTGACTTTCATTTGATTTAATTAGATTTTTGATGTTTTTGATTTCATTTGATTCAATTAGCTTTGTTTGAATGTGATCCAAAGTGGACATCTAATGAACCTGTTGCTTTAGTCTTAGAGACTCTTGGGTTTTTCCCATTCACAAAGAAGGGTGAAATTCTATGCTGCATTTCATGGGAAGATTGAAGATTGGTACAACGGTTGGCTAGCATCACATTTTGGACGCATTTCATGACTATTTTTGGGCGTGTGGATCCTAGGCCATTTACTATCTATTATTAACTTATGTGCTAGTTAATGTTGCTGAAATAATGCCAAGAATCTAGCTCTTGGCCGGTTGTAATGGGGGGGTTATCAATAGGCTTTATTATGCTTTCATTACTTAGCTTAAATCAAGGCTTAAATCAAGGAAGAAACCATTGGCTGTTGGCCTTATCATTCTTGGACGGTTTCCTTGGCTTTTTGGTGTGCTTTTGCTGCTCCTTTCCTCTATAAAAGGGAGAGCAAAACAGAAATTAAGAGGCAGTTTTGAGATTTGATAAAAAACCTTGTGTTTATAGCATTTTAACTTAGAGTTTGTCTCAAGTTCAAGTGTTCCCTTATTGCTTTGAGTGAGTCTTGAGTGATAAGCTTAGGAGAGATTGAGTGAGTCTTATCTCTGGCCTAAAACCCCAAAACTTTGAGTGTGTCCTTGAGTTTTGGCCCTTTTATCTTGTTCCATGATATTTGAGTATTCTAACTATAAGTATTTTTAAATCCATCAACCCATATTCGGGAGGGGGTATTTAGATTTACATCATCTGGTATCAGAGCCTAGTTAAGGGTTTTCTTAAAGAAAATCGAGTTTGAAGGCGTTTGGAGCAAAACGGCAGAATTCAATCAGTTTGGAGTTGCGGTTTGAGAAGGATATATCTCCTTCGTTTTCTGTCCAAATCGAGTTATTTCTTTTTTGAATCTGGATATTTTTTTTGCGTCGATTACTCACAAAAATTTTCAGATATTTTGGAATCTTTCTGCTAATAAACTGGGCAGGTTTTTCGCAGCAGTGCAGAAAAGAGGCAAAACCGGGAAGGCAGAATTCAATTGAAGATTTCTCCCTCATCCGAAAAGCTTTTGAGGAATTTCTTTTTCGCAAATTGGTTGTTTTGATATGAATATTCTGAATTTGTAAGCCTTTGAGAGTCTAGAGGCAATTTTCGTTTTTCATTTTGTCTCTAATTTCGGCAGTTTTCATTGTACTTGTAATATCAAAGCAAAAAATAGTGGAAATCATGTCTAGTGAGGAGCTTGCTAGAATGTTGCAAGTAATCACTGAAAAATTGGAGAATTTGGAGAAAAAAACAGAAGAGAGTGAAGTCTCTAGGGCACAACAAGATACTAGGATGGATGCCATATCTGATATGCTCCTTAAAGCCACTAGGAAAATAAATGAATTAGAGGAGGAGGATGAAAATAGTGGTAACAATTTTAGACAATTTGATGAAGATAGGGGTCTAAAAATTGATATGCATGAATTTGATGGAGGGCATGATTGTGAGGCTTTCTTAGATTGGGTTAGGCAAATTGAAACCGTTTTTGATTACAAGGGGTATGATGATAGGAAACGGTTCAAGTTGGCTGTCCTTAAACTCACTAAACTAGCTGCATTGTGGTATGAAAACCTCAAGTCAAATAGAAGAAGAGAAGGGAAAGATAAGATAGACTCGTGGGAAAAATTAAAAAAGAAAATGAGGGAAAAATGGGTAAGTAAAGAGTATGAACAAGATCAATACTTAAAATTAACCCACCTATCACAAGAAAACATGAGTGTGGAGGATTACATAAAAGAATTTGAAAGGTTAGGCTTGACTTGCGACTTGCAAGAAAAGGAGGCTTACAAAATTGCTAGATTTGTCAAGGGGTTGACCAAAGAAATTAATAGGAAAGTGGAAGTTACTCATTATGCCACTTTTAGTGATGTATGCAAACTAGCTTTGAAGTATGAGTCTCAACTTAAAGAAGAAAGGGAGAAAGAGAAGCCCAAAACTTCTTCTTTCAAGAATACTTCGAAATTTACTCCTTTCAACTCTAAAGGGAGTACTTTTCAAAGTAAAACCTTTTCACCTAGCTCATCAAAAGGGAAAGAAAAACAAGTAGTTTCGCCTAGTGAGCTTTCAACTAGGAGAAAATGCTTCAAGTGTCATGGGAGAGGACATATTGCATCGGAATGTCCTAGTAAGAGTGTGTTAACAGCCTCTCAATGTGCTCTCATGGATGAGGAAGAAAAGGTCTATAACTTTGTGGCTCATGAGGAGGGTTGCGAGTTTGATGAAGAGTATGAGGAAGAGATTCAACCCGAAGATGAGTTCAACATGATGGTGGTTCGTAGAATCTTGTATAATGAACCCGAAATCGATCTTAAACAACGAAACAACTTGTTCCACACTAGATGCAAGATAGGAGAGAAGACTTGCAATGTGATTGTTGATAGTGGTGCCCAAACAGATGTTGTTTCATCCGAGGCTGTGAGTAAATTGAAGCTACCCACTAGAGACCATGGTGAACCTTACAAGCTCAATTGGTTGAATGATGGCACAAGCATTAGAGTCAAGAAGCAAGCATTGGTGTCTTATTCCATTGGAGGGTTCGAAGATGAGCGTTGGTGTGATATTCTTCCTATGGATGCGTGTCATTTGTTGCTTGGAAGACCGTGGCAGTTTGATCATGATTCGGAGCATAAAGGGAAAACTAATGTGTATATTGTAACTACCAAAAATGGTAGAAAAGTTAAGTTAGTGCCTTTACCTCCTAAAGTTGCTAAGAAAGAAAAAGAGAAAAGCAACTATCTTGTAACTTGTAATGAATATGAACGAATAATGAAAGAAATGGGGGGAGGGTATGCTTTGGTGGTAAGGACCAAAGATGATAATGGTACTACTTGTATTAACTCATCCATGCTAAATGAGTTATTAGAAGAGTACCAAGATGTGTTCCCCAATGACTTGCCCAAAGGCCTACCTCCAATTAGAGGCATTGAGCACGCCATTGACTTAATTCCAGGAGCACCTTTGCCCAACAAGGCTGCCTATAGGTGTAATCCGGAAGAGAGTAAGGAACTTGAAAAGCAAGTGAACGAATTACTTGAGAGAGGTTATGTGAGAGAAAGCCTTAGTCCTTGCGCGGTTCCAGCCCTCTTAGTACCAAAAAAAGATGGTACTTGGAGAATGTGTGTTGATAGTCGTTCCATTAACAATATAACGGTCAAATACCGTTTTCCTATGCCTCGATTGCAAGATATGTTAGATGAGTTGAGTGGTGCCTTAGTCTTTTCCAAAATAGATTTAAGGAGTGGGTACCATCAAATGAGAATTCGAGAGGGGGATGAGTGGAAGACGGCTTTCAAAACAAAACAAGGGTTGTATGAGTGGTTAGTGATGCCATTTGGGCTTTGCAACGCCCCAAGCTCCTTCATGAGATTGATGAATGAAGTTCTCCGTCCTTTTCTTAATGATTTTGTTGTTGTTTACTTAGATGACATTCTTGTGTATAGTAAAAACAATGATGATCATGTAATTCATTTGAGGAGATTGTTTGAAAAATTGAGGGAGGTGAAGTTGTATGGTAAGCTTGAAAAATGTGTATTCATGACTCCTAGTGTTGTATTCTTAGGATACATTGTAACAGGAGAGGGGGTTCATGTAGATCCGGAGAAGGTAAAAGCAGTCCAGTCTTGGTTGGCTCCAACCAATGTGCACGAAGTTAGAAGTTTTCATGGACTTGCCTCCTTCTATAGGCGGTTCATCAAAAACTTCTCTACCATCATGGCTCCAATCACCGAGTTGACCAAAAAGGGTGAGTTCGTATGGGAAGAAAATGCTCAACGAGCCTTTGAGAAGGTTAAACATATGCTTTGCAACGCTCCTATACTTGTGCTACCAGATTTCAACAAAGTGTTTGAGGTAGAGTGTGATGCAAGTGGGATTGGAATAGGTGCTGTTTTGATTCAAGAGAAGAAGCCCGTGAGTTACTTTAGTGAGAAGTTGAATGGGGCTAAGTTGAACTATTCCACTTATGACCGTGAGTTCTATGCCATAGTTAGAGCACTTGATCATTGGTCTCACTACCTTAGACCAAAACCATTTGTTCTTCATTCCGATCATGAGGCTCTGAAATTTATTCATGGGCAACAAAAACTCAACAAGAGACATGCTAAATGGGTGGAGTTTCTCCAATCATTTACCTTTAGCTCCAAGTACAAGGATGGAAAGAGTAATGTTGTGGCCGATGCATTGTCTCGTCGGAGCTACTTACTTTCCATGGTGGATGCTAAGATCTTGGGTTTTGAACAACTCAAGGAATGTTACATAAATGATCCCGACTTTGCTAGCGAGATAGAGAATCCTACCAAAGAGTTTGTGAGACAAGATGGCTACCTCTTTAAAGGTAACAAGCTATGTGTTCCGAAGAGTGGGGTTAGGGAGTTATTAGTGAGAGAAGTGCATGGTGGAGGTTTAGCCGGTCATTTTGGGATACAAAAGACTCTTGATATTCTAGGTGAACACTTCTATTGGCCTAGAATGATCAAGGATGTTACTCATGTTGTGGAGAGATGTGCTACTTGTCAAAAGGCTAAGGGACACTTCACAAAGGGTCTTTATACTCCGTTGCCAGTTCCGGATGCTCCATGGGAAAGTGTTAGCATGGATTTCATTGTTGGATTGCCTCGCACTCAAAGGGGAAGAGATAGCATCATGGTTGTTGTAGATAGATTCTCTAAAATGGCACACTTTGTAGCTTGTAATAAAACTGATGATGCCGTGAAAGTGGCCGAGCTGTACTTCAAGGAAATTGTCAAACTCCATGGCATTCCTCGAAGTATAGTATCTGATAGGGACTCCAAATTCCTTAGTCACTTTTGGAGAACCCTATGGAAACTTGTGGGTACCAAGTTACTATTTAGTACCTCTCATCATCCCCAAACCGATGGGCAAACCGAGGTCACTAATAGAACTTTGGGTACTTTGTTACGAGGTCTTGTGAGCAAAACGCAAAAAGATTGGGACATGAAATTAGCCCATGCGGAGTTTGCTTACAATAGAGCTCATTCCCTAACTACTTCCCGTTCTCCATTTGAAGTAGTTTATGGAGTGAACCCATTTGTGCCGATTGATCTTGTTCCTATGGTTAAGAGTGACATGGTAGAGAAAGATGCTAAAAAGAGGGTGGAAACCTTTCAAAAAACCTGTGAGCAAGTGAAGAAAAGAATTGAGGAGATGAATAAAAAATACCAAGAGCGAGCCAATAAGAAACGCAAACAGCCTATTTTTCATCCCGGGGACTTGGTTTGGGTGCATTTGAGGAAGGAGAGGTTCCCTAAGCTTCGCAAAAACAAGCTTATGCCTCGTTCTGATGGTCCTTTTAAGGTTCTTTGAGAGGGTGAACGATAGTGCTTACAAAATTGAGCTACCAGACAAATTGATGGGTGTTAGTGCGACTTTCAATGTAGGGGATTTATCACCATACTTTGATGATTCAAGTTTGAGGGCAAACTCTTTTGAAGAAGGGGGGAATGATCCAAAGTGGACATCTAATGAACCTGTTGCTTTAGTCTTAAAGACTCTTGGGTTTTTCCCATTCACAAAGAAGGGTGAAATTCTATGCTGCATTTCATGGGAAGATTGAAGATTGGTACACGGTTGGCTAGCATCACATTTTGGACGCATTTCATGACTATTTTGGGCGTGTGGATCCTAGGCCATTTACTATCTATTATTAACTTATGTGCTAGTTAATATTGCTGAAATAATGCCAAGAATCTAGCTCTTGGCCGGTTGTAATGGGGGGGTTATCAATAGGCTTTATTATGCTTTCATTACTTAGCTTAAATCAAGGCTTAAATCAAGGAGGAAACCATTGGTTGTTGGCCTTTCATTCTTGGACGGTTTCCTTGGCTTTTGGTGTGCTTTTGCTGCTCCTTTCCTCTATAAAAGGGAGAGCAAAACAGAAATTAAGAGGCAGTTTTGAGATTTGATAAAAAACCTTGTGTTTATAGCATTTTAACTTAGAGTTTGTCTCAAGTTCAAGTGTTCCCTTATTGCTTTGAGTGAGTCTTGAGTGATAAGCTTAGGAGAGATTGAGTGAGTCTTATCTCTGGCCTAAAACCCCAAAACTTTGAGTGTGTCCTTGAGTTTTGGCCCTTTTATCTTGTTCCATGATATTTGAGTATTCTAACTATAAGTATTTTTAAATCCATCAACCCATATTCGGGAGGGGGTATTTAGATTTACATCATCTGGTATCAGAGCCTAGTTAAGGGTTTTCTTAAAGAAAATCGAGTTTGAAGGCGTTTGGAGCAAAACGGCAGAATTCAATCAGTTTGGAGTTGCGGTTTGAGAAGGACATATCTCCTTCGTTTTCTGTCCAAATCGAGTTATTTCTTTTTTGAATCTGGATATTTTTTTGCGTCGATTACTCACAAAAATTTTCAGATATTTTGGAATCTTTCTGCTAATAAACTGGGCAGGTTTTTCGCAGCAGCTGCAGAAAAGAGGCAAAACCGGGAAGGCAGAATTCAATTGAAGATTTCTCCCTCATCCGAAAAGCTTTTGAGGAATTTCTTTTTTGCAAATTGGTTGTTTTGATCTGAATATTCTGAATTTGTAAGCCTTTGAGAGTCTAGAGGCAATTTTCGTTTTTCATTTTGTCTCTAATTTCGGCAGTTTTCATTGTACTTGTAATATCCAAGCAAAAATAGTGGAAATCATGTCTAGTGAGGAGCTTGCTAGAATGTTGCAAGTAATCACTGAAAAATTGGAGAATTTGGAGAAAAAAACAGAAGAGAGTGAAGTCTCTAGGGCACAACAAGATACTAGGATGGATGCCATATCTGATATGCTCCTTAAAGCCACTAGGAAAATAAATGAATTAGAGGAGGAGGATGAAAATAGTGGTAACAATTTTAGACAATTTGATGAAGATAGGGGTCTAAAAATTGATATGCATGAATTTGATGGAGGGCATGATTGTGAGGCTTTCTTAGATTGGGTTAGGCAAATTGAAACCGTTTTTGATTACAAGGGGTATGATGATAGGAAACGGTTCAAGTTGGCTGTCCTTAAACTCACTAAACTAGCTGCATTGTGGTATGAAAACCTCAAGTCAAATAGAAGAAGAGAAGGGAAAGATAAGATAGACTCGTGGGAAAAATTAAAAAAGAAAATGAGGGAAAAATGGGTAAGTAAAGAGTATGAACAAGATCAATACTTAAAATTAACCCACCTATCACAAGAAAACATGAGTGTGGAGGATTACATAAAAGAATTTGAAAGGTTAGGCTTGACTTGCGACTTGCAAGAAAAGGAGGCTTACAAAATTGCTAGATTTGTCAAGGGGTTGACCAAAGAAATTAATAGGAAAGTGGAAGTTACTCATTATGCCACTTTTAGTGATGTATGCAAACTAGCTTTGAATTATGAGTCTCAACTTAAAGAAGAAAGGGAGAAAGAGAAGCCCAAAACTTCTTCTTTCAAGAATACTTCGAAATTTACTCCTTTCAACTCTAAAGGGAGTACTTTTCAAAGTAAAACCTTTTCACCTAGCTCATCAAAAGGGAAAGAAAAACAAGTAGTTTCGCCTAGTGAGCTTTCAACTAGGAGAAAATGCTTCAAGTGTCATGGGAGAGGACATATTGCATCGGAATGTCCTAGTAAGAGTGTGTTAACAGCCTCTCAATGTGCTCTCATGGATGAGGAAGAAAAGGTCTATAACTTTGTGGCTCATGAGGAGGGTTGCGAGTTTGATGAAGAGTATGAGGAAGAGATTCAACCCGAAGATGAGTTCAACATGATGGTGGTTCGTAGAATCTTGTATAATGAACCCGAAATCGATCTTAAACAACGAAACAACTTGTTCCACACTAGATGCAAGATAGGAGAGAAGACTTGCAATGTGATTGTTGATAGTGGTGCCCAAACAGATGTTGTTTCATCCGAGGCTGTGAGTAAATTGAAGCTACCCACTAGAGACCATGGTGAACCTTACAAGCTCAATTGGTTGAATGATGGCACAAGCATTAGAGTCAAGAAGCAAGCATTGGTGTCTTATTCCATTGGAGGGTTCGAAGATGAGCGTTGGTGTGATATTCTTCCTATGGATGCGTGTCATTTGTTGCTTGGAAGACCGTGGCAGTTTGATCATGATTCGGAGCATAAAGGGAAAACTAATGTGTATATTGTAACTACCAAAAATGGTAGAAAAGTTAAGTTAGTGCCTTTACCTCCTAAAGTTGCTAAGAAAGAAAAAGAGAAAAGCAACTATCTTGTAACTTGTAATGAATATGAACGAATAATGAAAGAAATGGGGGGAGGGTATGCTTTGGTGGTAAGGACCAAAGATGATTATGGTACTACTTGTATTAACTCATCCATGCTAAATGAGTTATTAGAAGAGTACCAAGATGTGTTCCCAATGACTTGCCCAAAGGCCTACCTCCAATTAGAGGCATTGAGCACGCCATTGACTTAATTCCAGGAGCACCTTTGCCCAACAAGGCTGCCTATAGGTGTAATCCGGAAGAGAGTAAGGAACTTGAAAAGCAAGTGAACGAATTACTTGAGAGAGGTTATGTGAGAGAAAGCCTTAGTCCTTGCGCGGTTCCAGCCCTCTTAGTACCAAAAAAAGATGGTACTTGGAGAATGTGTTTTGATGGTCGTTCCATTAACAATATAACGGTCAAATACCGTTTTCCTATGCCTCGATTGCAAGATATGTTAGATGAGTTGAGTGGTGCCTTAGTCTTTTCCAAAATAGATTTAAGGAGTGGGTACCATCAAATGAGAATTCGAGAGGGGGATGAGTGGAAGACGGCTTTCAAAACAAAACAAGGGTTGTATGAGTGGTTAGTGATGCAATTTGGGCTTTGCAACGCCCCAAGCTCCTTCATGAGATTGATGAATGAAGTTCTCCGTCCTTTTCTTAATGATTTTGTTGTTGTTTACTTAGATGACATTCTTGTGTATAGTAAAAACAATGATGATCATGTAATTCATTTGAGGAGATTGTTTGAAAAATTGAGGGAGGTGAAGTTGTATGGTAAGCTTGAAAAATGTGTATTCATGACTCCTAGTGTTGTATTCTTAGGATACATTGTAACAGGAGAGGGGGTTCATGTAGATCCGGAGAAGATAAAAGCAGTCCAGTCTTGGCTGGCTCCAACCAATGTGCACAAAGTTAGAAGTTTTCATGGACTTGCCTCCTTCTATAGGCGGTTCATCAAAAACTTCTCTACCATCATGGCTCCAATCACCGAGTTGACCAAAAAGGGTGAGTTCGTATGGGAAGAAAATGCTCAACGAGCCTTTGAGAAGATTAAACATATGCTTTGCAACGCTCCTATACTTGTGCTACCAGATTTCAACAAAGTGTTTGAGGTAGAGTGTGATGCAAGTAGGATTGGAATAGGTGCTGTTTTGATTCAAGAGAAGAAGCCCGTGAGTTACTTTAGTGAGAAGTTGAATGGGGCTAAGTTGAACTATTCCACTTATGACCGTGAGTTCTATGCCATAGTTAGAGCACTTGATCATTGGTCTCACTACCTTAGACCAAAACCATTTGTTCTTCATTCCGATCATGAGGCTCTGAAATTTATTCATGGGCAACAAAAACTCAACAAGAGACATGCTAAATGGGTGGAGTTTCTCCAATCATTTACCTTTAGCTCCAAGTACAAGGATGGAAAGAGTAATGTTGTGGCCGATGCATTGTCTCGTCGGAGCTACTTACTTTCCATGGTGGATGCTAAGATCTTGGGTTTTGAACAACTCAAGGAATGTTACATAAATGATCCCGACTTTGCTAGCGAGATAGAGAATCCTACCAAAGAGTTTGTGAGACAAGATGGCTACCTCTTTAAAGGTAACAAGCTATGTGTTCCGAAGAGTGGGGTTAGGGAGTTATTAGTGAGAGAAGTGCATGGTGGAGGTTTAGCCGGTCATTTTGGGATACAAAAGACTCTTGATATTCTAGGTGAACACTTCTATTTGCCTAGAATGATCAAGGATGTTACTCATGTTGTGGAGAGATGTGCTACTTGTCAAAAGGCTAAGGGACACTTCACAAAGGGTCTTTATACTCTGTTGCCAGTTCCGGATGCTCCATGGGAAAGTGTTAGCATGGATTTCATTGTTGGATTTCCTCGCACTCAAAGGGGAAGAGATAGCATCATGGTTGTTGTAGATAGATTCTCTAAAATGGCACACTTTGTAGCTTGTAATAAAACTGATGATGCCGTGAAAGTGGCCGAGCTGTACTTCAAGGAAATTGTCAAACTCCATGGCATTCCTCGAAGTATAGTATCTGATAGGGACTCCAAATTCCTTAGTCACTTTTGGAGAACCCTATGGAAACTTGTGGGTACCAAGTTACTATTTAGTACCTCTCATCATCCCCAAACCGATGGACAAACCGAGGTCACTAATAGAACTTTGGGTACTTTGTTACGAGGTCTTGTGAGCAAAACGCAAAAAGATTGGGACATGAAATTAGCCCATGCGGAGTTTGCTTACAATAGAGCTCATTCCCTAACTACTTCCCGTTCTCCATTTGAAGTAGTTTATGGAGTGAACCCATTTGTGCCGATTGATCTTGTTCCTATGGTTAAGAGTGACATGGTAGAGAAAGATGCTAAAAAGAGGGTGGAAACCTTTCAAAAAACCTGTGAGCAAGTGAAGAAAAGAATTGAGGAGATGAATAAAAAATACCAAGAGCGAGCCAATAAGAAACGCAAACAGCCTATTTTTCATCCCGGGGACTTGGTTTGGGTGCATTTGAGGAAGGAGAGGTTCCCTAAGCTTCGCAAAAACAAGCTTATGCCTCGTTCTGATGGTCCTTTTAAGGTTCTTTAGAGGGTGAACGATAGTGCTTACAAAATTGAGCTACCAGACAAATTGATTGGTGTTAGTGCGACTTTCAATGTAGGGGTTTTATCACCATACTTTGATGATTCAAGTTTGAGAACAAACTCTTTTGAAGAAGGGGGGAATGATCCAAAGTGGACATCTAATGAACCTGTTGCTTTAGTCTTAAAGACTCTTGGGTTTTTCCCATTCACAAAGAAGGGTGAAATTCTATGCTGCATTTCATGGGAAGATTGAAGATTGGTACACGGTTGGCTAGCATCACATTTTGGACGCATTTCATGACTATTTTGGGCGTGTGGATCCTAGGCCATTTACTATCTATTATTAACTTATGTGCTAGTTAATATTGCTGAAATAATGCCAAGAATCTAGCTTTTGGCCGGTTGTAATGGGGGGGTTATCAATAGGCTTTATTATGCTTTCATTACTTAGCTTAAATCAAGGCTTAAATCAAGGAGGAAACCATTGGTTGTTGGCCTTTCATTCTTGGACGGTTTCCTTGGCTTTTGGTGTGCTTTTGCTGCTCCTTTCCTCTATAAAAGGGAGAGCAAAACAGAAATTAAAAGGCAGTTTTGAGATTTGATAAAAAACCTTGTGTTTTATAGCATTTTAACTTAGAGTTTGTCTCAAGTTCAAGTGTTCCCTTATTGCTTTGAGTAAGTCTTGAGTTATAAGCTTAGGAGAGATTGAGTGAGTCTTATCTCTGGCCTAAAACCCCAAAACTTTGAGTGTGTCCTTGAGTTTTGGCCCTTTTATCTTGTTCCATGATATTTGAGAATTCTAACTATAAGTATTTTTAAATCCATCAACCCATATTCGCGAGGGGGTATTTAGATTTACATCATCTGGTATCAGAGCCTAGTTAAGGGTTTTCTTTCATTTGATTCAATTAGCTTTGTAGATTGCATTTTACTTTCATTTAGTTTAAATAGCTTTGTTTGAATGTGTTTGACTTTCATTTGATTTAATTAGCTTTTTTTAAATGTGTTTGACTTTTATTTGATTTAATTAGATTTTTTTAGATGTTTTTGACTTTCATTTGATTCAATAAGCTTTGTTGAATGCATTTGACTTTCATTTGATTCAAAAAGCTTTGTTTGAATGTGTTTGACTTTCGTTGGATTCAATTGGCTTTGTTCGAATGTTTTTTACTTCCATTTGATTCAATTAGCTTTGTAGAATGCATTTGACTTTCATTTGACACAAATAGCTTTGTTTGAATGTGTTTGATTTTCATTTGATTTAATTAGGTTTTTTTAGATGTTTTTGACTTTCATTTGATTTAATTAGCTTTGTTGAATGCATTTGACTTTCATTTGATTCAAAAAGCTCCGTTTGAATGTGTTTGTCTTACATTTGATTCAATTAGCTTTGTTTGAATATGTTTGACTTTCATTTGAATTAATTAGCTTTCTTTGCATTTGACCTTCATTTGATTCAAAAAGCTCTTTTTGAATGTGTTTGACTTTCATTTTATTCAATTAGCTCTGTTTGAATGTGTTTGACTTTCATTTGATTCAATTAGGTTTGTTTGAATGTGTTTGACTTTCTTTTGATTTAATTAGCGTTGTTTGAATGTGTTTGACTTTCATCTATTTCAATTAGCTTTGTTGAATGAATTTGACTTTCATTTGATTGAAAAAGCTTTGTTTGAATGTGTTTGACTTTCATTTGATTCAATTAGCTTTGTTGGAATGTTTTTGACTTTCATTTAATTGATTTAGCTTTGTAGAATGCATTTGACTTTCATTTCGATTCAAATAGCTTTGTTTGAATGTGTTTGACTTTCATTTGATTTAATTAGGTTTTTTTTAGATGTTTTTTACTTTCATTTGATTCAATTAGCTTTGTTTGAATTTGTTTGACTTTCATTTGATTAAATTAGCTTTGTAGATTGCATTTTACTTTCATTTAGTTCAAATAGCTTTGTTTGAATGTGTTTGACTTTCATTTGATTTAATTAGCTTTTTTTTAATGTGTTTGACTTTCATTTGATTTAATTAGATTTTTTTAGATGTTTTTGACTTTCATTTGATTCAATGAGCTTTGTTGAATGCATTTTGACTTTCATTTGATTCAAAAAGCTTTGTTTGAATGTATTTGACTTACATTTTGATTCTGTTAGGTTTGTTTGAATGTGTTTAACTTTCATTTGATTCAATTAGCTTTGTAGATTGCATTTGACTTTCATTTAACTCAAATAGCTTTGTTGAATGTGTTTGACTTTCATTTGATTCAAACAGCTTTGTTGAATGCATTTGTCTTTCATTTGATTCATTTGCTTTATAGAATGCATTTTACTTTCATTTGATTCAAATAGTTTTGTTTGAATATGTTTGACCTTTTATTGATTTAATTTGAATTTTTTTTAGATGTTTCTTACTTTCATTTGAGTGAATTAGATTTGTAGAATGCATTTGACTTTCATTTGATTCAAATAACTTTGTCTTAACATGTTTGACTTTCATTTGATTTAATTAGATTTTTTTAGATGTTTTTGACTTTCATTTGATTCAATTAGCTTTGTTGAATGCCTTTGACTTTCATTTGATTCAAAAAGCTCTGCTTGAATGTGATGACTTACATTTGATTCAATTAGCTTTGTTTGAATGTGTTTGACTTTCATTTGATTCAATTAGCTTTATAGAATGCATTTGACTTTCATTTAATTCAATAGCTTTGTTTGAAATTTGTTTGACATTGATTGGATTTAATTAGCTTTGTTTGAATGTGTTTGACTTTTATTTGATTTAATTTAGATTTTTTAGATGTTTTTGACTTTCATTTGATTCAATTAGCTTTGTTAAATGCATTTGACTTTCATTTTGATTCAAAAAGCTCTATTTGAATGTGTTTGACTTTCATTTGATTCAATTAGCTCTGTTTGAATGTGTTTGACTTTCATTTGATTCAATTAGCTTTGTTAAATGCATTTGACTTTCATTTGATTCAAAAAGCTTTGTTTGAATGTGTTTGACTTTCATTTGATTCAATTAGCTCTGTTTGAATGTGTTTGACGTTCATTCGATTCTATTAGGTTTGTTTGAATGTGGTTTAACTTTCATTTGATTCAATTAGCTTTGTAGATTGCATTTTACTTTCATTTAGTTCAAATAGCTTTGTTTGAATGTGTTTGACTTTCATTTGATTTAATTAGCTTTTTTTGAATGTGTTTGACTTTCATTTTGATTTAATTAGATTTTTTTAGATGTTTTTTGACTTTCATTTGATTCAATTAGCTTTGTTGAATGCATTTGACTTTCATTTGATTCAAAAGCTTTGTTTGAATGTGTTTGACTTTCATTGGATTCAATTGGGCTTTGTTCGAAAGTTTTTTACTTCCATTTGATTCAATTAGCTTTGTAGAATGCATTTGACTTTCATTTGACACAAATAGCTTTGTTTGAATGTGTTTGACTTTCATTTGATTTAATTAGGTTTTTTTAGATGTTTTTGACTTTCATTTGATTTAATTAGCTTTGTTGAATGCATTTGACTTTCATTTGATTCAAAAAGCTCCGTTTGAATGTGTTTGTCTTACATTTGATTCAATTAGCTTTGTTTGAATGTGTTTGACTTTCATTTGAATTAATTAGCTTTCTTTGCATTTGACCTTCATTTGATTCAAAGGCTCTTTTTTAATGTGTTTTGACTTTCAGTTTATTCAATTAGCTCTGTTTGATGTGTTTGACTTTCATTTGATTCAATTAGGTTTTTGTTTGAATGTGTTTGACTTTCTTTTGATTTAATTAGCGTTGTTTGAATGTGTTTGACTTTCATCTATTTCAATTACTTTTGTTGAATGAATTTGACTTTCATTTTATTCAATTAGGTTTGTTTGAATGTGTTTGAATGTGTTTGACTTTCATTTTGATTTAATTAGGTTTTTTTAGATGTTTTTGACTTTCATTTGATTCAATTAGCTTTGTTGAATGCATTTGACTTTCATTTGATTCAAAAAGCTCTGTTTGAATGTGTTTGAAATACATTTTGATTCAATTAGCTTTGTTTGAATTTGTTTGACTTTCATTTGATTAAATTAGCTTT
>NW_018744168.1:0-25471 GCF_001683475.1 Chenopodium quinoa | reverse complement strand
AGTGGTAATATGAAGTTTATTGTATGACGTTTAAACTTTTTTACAAAAAGTAATACAAGGATACTTTAGTGTTTTAGATAGCACTCTAAGGGATGTAATTACTTTAAATTCAGTTAGTAATTTTAAATAATTGCTCTAATTTTATAAATTAGTCTTTCTTAAGTGATCTTTGTTTAATTAATTATTTTCTAAAGCTAATTGTGTTTTCTTCAGAATTTTAGGCCATGCCTGGATTGAGTTGAATTGGGGATGAAAAATTAAAAACGATCTTTCTTAAGTGGTCTCTCTCTTTTTCTTAAGTGATCTTTGTTCGTGATCTTTACTCATCCATTCGTGATCTTAGTTTTTTTTTTTAACATAAAAAAACAGTCGTTTTAAGGTACGTGTTTAAGTTCCATCAGTTATATCGTTCACTTACCACAATTGCATTACCAACACTACAGATACAATTTACAAGTGGGTGTGTGTCATGTTTGAAAAATATGGGCGTGGTAAAAGGACGATTCAAAATCGTGAAGATTTGGCTAAAATGATACTTGACAATGACGACACAATGACAATGACCCACTTTCTGAAATGCGAATATTTTTTGACAAGTTGACAATGACCTTACACTAGGGCTGAGCAAAACTATCTGAAAATCCGAAAGTCCAATGATCCGATCCGAAAATTATGGATATCCGATCCGAATTTGATTTCGGATCGGATATCCGATCTGGATTTTTCGGATATCGGATTAGATATCGGATATCAAAATTTTAGATTTCGGATCCCCGATATCCGAAAAAAGTCGGATATCGATATCCGATCCGATATCCGAAAAATCACTTGTTCTCCTAAATTTGGATGAAGAAACAAATGGGCTAAGCCAAAGGTAATCTAACCTAAACTCCCTATCAGCAGCCGCACTATATATATTACATATTTACATCCACCTTCACCCAAACTCAGTAACTCACCAATCCTCCCAAATTCCTAATCTACAATCGTGAATCGTCTTCTTCAACTATAGACATACAGTAGCTCATCTCTTTTTCAATCAATAATCAATTTGATAATCTCTTGTTAGTTTTACATGATATCTCATCTAAATATCTAATTTATTGTTCGAATTTTCTGAGCATCTCTCTTATTTTCTTCCTGGATATGGCATACGGGTAGTGTTTCGGGGTTCGTGGAGGGGTGGGGTGGGATGGGTGTTTCGGGTCTGGTGGAGGGCTAAGGTGGGGGTAGGGGTATCAGGCTGGTGTGGGGTGGGTAGCGGTGGGGTTTGGCTCGATCCCGGGTTGGACCGTAGCTGCGCGGAGGGGTATGGTTGAGGTTAGTGTGTGGTAGAGTTGTGGTTGGTGCGGTGGAGTTAGTTCGGGGTATAAGGTGGTTATGAGGGTGGTGGCCATGGATTTGAAGCCATTAAAGGACAGTAAGATGAGGGAAGGGAAGAGGAGAGGAAGAGAGAGAAAGAGGTTTTTTTTTTTAATTTTTTATACAGAGATTTTTTCACAAATTTTTCTGTGAATTAATTGATTAAAACATTTTTCCTGATACATTATGCTCTTATACGAAAAAAAAAAAAAGTTGCAAATAACTAAAATATACATATAAATTGGCCTTTTAAAAAAATAATTTTGCCTTTTATTAATATAAAATAATTAATATAAATAATTGATATTAAATTATTAATAAAAAGAATCGGATACCGGATATCCAAAATATCCGATCCGAAAATTTCGGATATCCGAAACATTTCGGATCGGATACGGATATTAAATTTGCAAATTTTCGGATTCAAATATCCGATCTGAAATTGGATATCGGATCGGATATCCGATTCGTGATCAGGCCTACCTTACACTGCCAGAGTTCATGGGAAATAAGTGAATATTTGCACCGATGTGCTACTTTGCTATTTCGCAGTGAAATGGTCATAAAGTGTTGGAGGACATATAGTTTCTTCATCATTCCTCTCTACTTAATCTCCCAAATTTTTTTCCCCATTTAAATTCGGAATTACCAAAAACAAAAATGTCTGAACCTAATAATCAAGCATTGTCACCTTTAATTGTTAATCCGTTTTAGTTAATCCATTTTTCTGAATTGTACTGTAATATTATCAACATTTCCTTCTTTTTTTAAAAAAAATACGTATAACTATACTATAAATTTATTGTAATAATTTGATTAACATTAATGTTTGTGAATTTCGAAGTACTGTCTTTTGTTTATTTCTGATTTATTTTCCCCAATATTCCAGAATTTTTCCTGATAATCGGATTGTACAGCACAACCTTTCAGAGATAAGAAAAATCGGTAAACCTTGCTGTGATGTTTGTAAAATCACCTGCACAAGCAATGATTGTCTTAAAATGCATTTGGGGGGAAAGAAACACCAAAAGAGCTTACGAAAGCTCCAGAACCCGATTCCCTTATTTACTCCAACCAAAGATGCTGCTAAAACACCAGTTCTAGTGAGTAACAATGCACAACACAACCTTTCAAAAAAAAGAAAAGTCGAAGAACCATGGGGTGATGTTTGCAAGATCGGGTGCACAAGCAATGATTGTCTTAAGATGCATTTAGTGGGAAAGAAACACCAAAAGAGCTTACGATTACAACCCCATTAATTAATAATTTCTCCACTATTGCTGATCTCAGTGCTATCCCTCACCCCCTTTAGCTCTTTCTGGTTGTATTATATTTATCTAGTTGTCTGTTTTAAAAACAATATTAGAAGTGTAGTAGTATGGTACATTGGTGGGACTATGTTAAGAGAATGCATTTTGCATATAAGCTATTCTGTGGACATTAGGATGTAATAGTTATTAAGGGCTTTGCCCAACAATAGCATGCTTCTTGCTGTGTTTATAAAGTTTGTTTAAGATTAGGACCGGATTATTATTAGCAATAAACTAATCGCATTTGTTCACAAATCATGTGCTATTTCAATAACTAAAAATCTTGTGCAGCACTCTCATACTAAGCATATTGATGCACGACATCATTTTATAAGAGATCATGTTGAAAAAGGTGATGTTTCTATTTCTTTTATCTCTACTACTTATCAATTAGTTGATATTTTCACTAAGCCTTGAAGTGAAGAACGATTCAATTTGTTCGACTGGAGTGGGGATGCTAAATAATCTTCGTAGAGGGAGTAAAGGCACAATCTACATATCTTATTTTTTATTGTGAGTGACCGAGGGGCACGCTACACAGTATGTCAAGGCCTTGACCCTTATGTCACGTCCTTGATATACATCGTCAATAAATAAATATTGGAACAGCATATTTGGTGAAAATTCTGTAAATATCTTTTAAAATATCTTTTTAAATTATATTTTAAATATAACCGATTACAATTAATCTCCATATTTGTCTTAAAACATTAGAATTTCCTAAAACATTATGTATACCTATACATTTGGGTAATTTTTGTACCACTTTAGACACGAACATACGAAATTGTTCATGGTGGTATAAGAGATATATACAAAATTGTACCACTTTTGACACGGTGGTACAAAACCCTCCTGTTTTTTACCACTCTCGAAACATGGTGTTACCCTTTTCAATTTCGTCTTTGCTTGTGAAAGAAGTGGAGGGGGGAGGGACTGAATTTGTTTTTCCTACTTGCCCAAGTTTGAAACTATGTTTTTTCTGGTATTTGTACTTTGGAAATTTATTTGGGTGATTTTTTCACTTTAGACACGAACATACGAAATTGTTTAGGGTGGTAAAAGAGAATGGTTTTTGTTGTTTGAACATGTTTCGGTGGTATAGCTTTTGGTCATGAACTGTACCATTGGAATCTTAGTTTCATGTATTGATAATTGAGGTGGTTACAGTGTACATTTTCATCATATGCCGGGTGAGAGAGAGCAGATGTTTTCAATTCAATATTGGATCTGTTTATGTGTCCTGAGCATTTGCACATTACACACTAATAGGTTTGTTTGATCAATACTATATGGTAAACTACACTCTGTTTGTGTGCGTTGTTCCGAACGGCGAAACATATCATTATGCGCAACCTGAACACAAAGTTAACAAATCATAATCTACAAGTTTGAAAAAGAAATGTCATTAATACAGATCATATGCATTACACAAGACCGGTGAGTAGACCACGTAGTATTTCATAAAATACGCTTATTTCCCTAATGCATTTACAAGTCATACAAGATATTGTACTTTCCGCATCCTCGTAGTAAAGAGGATCCCATGGGTTTAAGTTCTCTTATGCTGTAGTTTTTGTTTGCAGAATATTTTCGGTTGTGGCATATAATGTACAATCATATGATTGTGCATCCAATTTGAAATCGCCATCTCACGTAACTTCCTTCTGCACTAGACTATCCCTGCAGATCCGATGCTGTTAATAGTGTTCTCCAAAAGCTTAACACCCCTTTCTTCTTCTCCGGTGTATATGTATATGAGGCTTACTACATATGCTGCCACTGGAATTCTGCAACTCCGTTGCTCTTCCAACATCGTCAAACCTTCGTCTACCACCAGGGTGTTGAAGTATTGTCGCTACGGTAAAGAGAAATGCTAAAATAGTGACTAGAAGTCTACAACATAAATTCTAACGAATAAAATTCACAATAAATGAGAAAGAAGACGTACAAATCCAAACTCAAGCAGAGCTTCAGGATGTTCATTCTCCACGCACTTCATGAAGAACTTCTCCGCCGCTTGTCGGTGTGGCCACGATATTCGTGCTTTAATCCAACGGAGGTGAATTTGTTGAAGGACCCCTTTTTCTTCGGCTATCCGTCGTAGTCTTTTACAACTATTATCAAGTTATACGACAGAAATTAGATTATTACATTCTCTGTGTATGTGATGAGAAACAGAGTGCATGTTGCAAGTATAAGCCTACCTTAATTTGCACCGAAATAAATCAGCAGGAGATGACTTAGCAACGAAACTTAGAATGGTCGCCAACACTTCTGACGGAAGGATGTCAACCATACATGTTGTAAATTTTCGCCTTTTCACTTCTACTTCCATTTTTGATTTTTTTTTAGACAGGAAGATCACTATGTTCGAATAGAAGGAAGTTAATATTTTTGCAAAAAGTGTTTGACACATAAATAGACTTCAAAGTGACGGTTCACCTTCATGCATGGGAGTGGATGTAGTGGTTTGGGAGTTGTGATGATGATGGTGGATAATTGAATTAGTGGGGAGATTTAAAACCGGCGAGGATTTCTTGGAAATTGTCAATTAGAAGTTACGCATGCATATATTAATTAATGGTACATATCTTACGCAATAAAAATACCAATAAATGTACCACTATACCAAGATTTCTAGATGGACAGGGTAAGTTATTAATATATCTAGCACATAATTTAAATGGAAGAATTTGTCCTATAAAAACGGAAATATTGAATGAATAGATCGCAAATTATGAGATTTTACTATTTCTTTTTCTTCTTTTTCCTTGTGGGAAGATATTGATAACGGGGAAAATGGTTTCATCATTTGCGAATACAAATTTGTTTTGTGCTTGTACCCCAAAAAAATCATTTTGGCTCGAATCATTAACAGAAAGAATCAAATGATCCTGGTGATACATTCGAGGAATGAAACGTATTACAATTAGTTAACTATATTTCTTGTCACCCGAATTTTCCAACAAAATCGCTTTATTTAAACTCTGATCATATGACAATGAACCACTGGAAAAAGAAATGGGTTATACCTCTTTAGAACGGTACAAATGACAATGAATACTAATAACTGTTACTAATAACTAAGTCGTCATAGTACACTAGAACCTTAGTGATTTGTAATTCAGGACGTCCGGATATTTACGATGAACGTGGAGCACTGTTGGGAACTCTTCAACGGCAGTGAGCGGTTCAGTACCATTTTATGCCGTAACACCTACATGTACCAACAATAGAGTTCTCTTAGTGACTAAATCTTATTCCTTCAATTCTGTCTTTGAATCAATGTAGGTTGTTAAACCATTTTACCAATCAAACGTGTCAAGTTTGAGGTACGCCTTGTTATTTGATCCAGGGTACCACTAAGACAACATACATACCACTGTATTCAAGGTGGTATAAATCCACTTATAGAATGAACCACTATAAAAGGAATTGGATTATTAATAACCAGGGTGGTACAAATACCTGCAGCGTAGGAGAACGTTTACATCACCCAACTAGTCAAGTTACTAATAACTAATTACTAGTCAAGTTTCTAATAACTAAGTCATCATGGTACACTTGGGTGATTTGTAATATTTTGTAATTCCAGACGTCCGGATATTTACGAAGTACACTTGGGTGATTTGTAATGATTGTAATTCAGGACGTTCGGATATTTACGATCACCGTATAGCACTGTTGTTGGGAACTTTCAACGGAAATGAGCGGGTTCAATCCCATTTTTTGGCGTTACACCTACATGTACCAACAGTAGAGTTCTCTTAGTGACTAAATCTTATTCCTTCAATTCTATCTTAGAATCAATGTAGGTTGTTAAACCATTTTACCAATCAAACATGTCATACGCCTTGTTATTTGATCCAGGGTACCACTAAGATAACTTAGGTACCACTGAAGTCGAGGTGGTACAAATACACTTACAGAATGAACCACTAAAAAAGGAAATGGATTATTAATAACCAGGGTACCTGCGGCGTAGGAGAACGTTTTGCGTCGTAGGAGAACGTTTACATCACCCAACTAGTCAAGTTACTAATAACATTTTACTAGTCAAGTTACTAACAACTAATTCGTCATAGTACACTAGAATCTTAGTGATTTGTAATTCAGGGTACCACTAAGACAACTTAGGTACCACTGTAGTCTAGTGTCAATAGGTAGGTATCTTTGAAGATTCTGCCAAAGCCTTGGGTTTGAAAACAGTTAGTGTCTTAATTCACTTTCAATGTAATATCTTCAATAGGTAGGTATCTTTGAAAATTCTGCCAAAAGCCTTGGGTCTGAAAACACTTAGTGTCTTCATTTACGTTCAATGTAATATCTTCCACGATCTAATCAACAAAATTAACATAAATTATGGATCCAAATACTCCTAAAATACCAAAGCGCCAAACAAAACGCTAACACAAAAAAAAAAACAACCAAAAAATTACCCAATTATCCTACATCATGAAAATTGTCTTCAAACTCCCCCTAATCACCCACTAAACTTAACCTTTACCTTAAACTTAAACATATTGTGTAGATTACACAACTAAACATAAACAAACCAAGCTAAGCCCAAGGATCGTAAAACTGGTAGGACTGGGCCGCCTGTAAGCATCTGAATCGACTGAGCCGCTGTCGTCATCATAAGCGGGATACTCACCTCCACCATCATCAGAGCCAGAAGACCAGCGCCCTCCATGACCAGTTTCAGAATCATCTTCTTCATCATCTTCAGCAGCTGCACCCCATCCTCATCCCCATGTTCATCATCTTCATCTTCATCTTCTGCATCTTCGTCATCCTCATCATCTTCATCGTCGTCGTCCTCATCATCTTCATCCTCATCATCAGCATTCCCCTCTTGATTCTGGTCCTCCATCCCCTCATCACCATTACCATCATCAGCACCATAAAAACACCATAGCACTACCCTTGTCCTCCTCAATAATCCTCTCAACAAGTTGGTCATTTCCAACAGCCGTGTCATTTCCGGCATAACCTGGCATTGAACGGATTGCGTGAATTTCCTTCTGAAGGCATGCAATTCGCTGTTCCCGAAGCTGGTGCAAACGGGCCGACAAAACCCTCGCTTCTTCTAGCTTTGCCGTATGTAATGCTCTAATCTTAGCTACTTCTTCTATCTTTATCTTCTCCTCTACATTGATTTCGTCCAACTCTGAGTACAACTTTTCAAGATGCCTTTTACCTCAGTCACATCCCAGTCAGCCATGGTAGCTTCTCTGACAACCAGAGACAAAATTGAAAGGGTAAATCCATGTTTCTAAATTGGTACAAAAACATGGGGTTTTCGTACCATCATGACTAAAGTGGTACAATAATCTCATCCATTTATTGTACCACTATGAACAATTTCATATCATTGTGACTTTAGTGGTACAAAAATCGCCCAAATAAATTTACAAAAATCATAAACCCAACATTAATGGTTTAAAAATTGGGCAGAAAGGAAAAACAAATTTTCAGTCCCTTCCCCCTCCACTTCTTTGACAGGCAAAGACAAAATTGAAAGGGTAAATCCATGTTTCTAAAGTGGTACAAAGCAGCGGTTTCTGTACCTCTGTGATTAAAGTAGTACAATTTCATCATTAATATCATGTACCACCCTGAACAATGTCACTGCATGGTTACTATAGTGGTACAAAAAGCCCCCACATAAATTTCAAAAATTCATAAACCCGAAATAATTAGTTTCAAATTTGGGCAAAACGGGATAACAAATAATTCAATCCCTTCCCCCCCGCTTCTATGACAGCCAAAGACAAAATTGAAAGGTTAAACCCATGTTTCTAAAGTGTTACAAAACAGGGGATTTCTGTACCACCGTGAGAAAAGTGGTACAATTTAATCATCCAATTCTTTTACCGCCTTGATCAATTTTGTATAATCGTAACTAAAGTGGTACCACATGCAGAACGATATCAAAAACCAACAAAAAGGAAACTACCAATAAAACCACAAAGTATAAAAAACAAATAACACATTATTACAGAGAAAAAGCAGGAAACATAATTAAAGAGTCCCAAACCAGTAAACGACTATTAAGAAATAGGAACATACCTTGGAGCAGAATTCACTTAGCGTGGTTTTTTGAGGTTTTTTAGACGGTTTTAAAGGGGAATGAACAGGTGTTTTACTCTTCGAACGAAGTATGGAAGTAAAATGAATACGGTGATGAACTATGGAATTAATGGTTTCAATTCTCGAGGGGAAGTAATGATGGCGTTTCATATAAGAATTTTAATTATACAATTTCACTGTTGTATTTTTTTTAATTGGGAAACCTTACCAATTCCTAATTGTATCAATATGGGTGTGGTAGTTATGTGTAATCCCCGGAAGTGCCTCGATGATGTTTGAAAATCCCAATTAAACATTACATCAAGGATCATAATGAAAGTCGTAATTAAACATTCAATCAACTAGCTCATGATTTTTAGCTAATGGTGTTAGGTTGTTGGTGTAACATCAATCAACTAGCTATTACCCATACGCTATCAACCTTTGCACAAATAGAACTTTTCAGCGACTCAGAAAAATGGGAAAAAGGATTCCCCAAAAATGGTACAAGTGAAGGAGTAAAAGTGGGACCAACCAACACATATTCAACCCCATCGTACTGAAAAAATCGGAAATAAAACCCTACAAACCCTCCAAACCCTAAACCCTAAACCCTTCAAACCCTAATGGCTAAACCCTTACATATGATCAAACGCTGCAGGATTAAATTTTTATGCAAATCTAGTAATGTAACTACTTTTTGGAAATTTTAGTCCGCCTTCTATCTAAATTATACATTTATAATTGACATTATTTCGCTTAAATAAAAGCTTTTTAGTTGATTGAAGTTGGGTATGTGGTAGTTGAAGTAGTGAACCGTTCATGTATTACTATCTACTTCAGCATCGAAAACCAAATGTTACTGTTCTTCTCGCAATGATCGTAGTGTGCCATTCATTGCTCCTTTGGATGATTACATTGCGCAAGTTGATCGAAGTTCCGATGCTCCAGTCATTGCTCCTGTAGTTGTTTATATTGTCCAATTTAAAATCATGTAACGGTATTAGACAATTATTGACTCGTTCATAGTTGAACTAAGCACCGTTGTTGGTTACTTTCCCTCGTCGTCATCTAACGTGGTTAGATTTATCTAATCTACTAGATCAGAATATACTTTTAATTTTTTTCACAGTGCACTAGTGTGGTACATTTTCTTTGATTTAAGGATGCATAATAGAAAAGTAGAGCAATTAATTAAATATGGAGAAAATATTAAAAAAAAATATGTTTCAAGATGAAATTGCATTTTCATGGAAATTACAATGTTAATTCCCAATTACACTTAAAATTTACTCCGTTACCACCATTAATTACAAACTACCAAATAGGTAAGAGTATAATGAGTATATACAGTGTTAAAAGGAGACATTTGAGTTTTTTCACGAGAAACATTATAATATTTGTGGAACTCTCTTAAATTGTAACATGCAATGTTTATGGAACAGAGGAAGTATTAGTATATGTCAATGTCATAAACATTGTATGGTATAAGTATTAAGTAAATGTGCAATAATTGAGTTGGCAAGTCCACAAACATACGAAACTTTTAGTCATTGCCCCTTTAATTCTGATTTCTGAACCTAAGTACAAAATCTGTTCTAACTACAAACCACATACCCAACTTACAAGCTACAACTATACCAGCTGATTCCAAAAACTGGCTCTAAGCAATAAATAATCTGCAAGAGAGTAGGATTTAGCTAGCTTGGTCTATGAACTACTCATCTCTAAACAAAGGAGAGGACGAAGATTCCTAGGCTTACACAAAAAAATTGCTCAAAATCAGAACACTGTCTCATCTGCCCCAGCATTGCTCATCTTCTCAACGTCTTCCTGCGATAAAAGGGTTCTCTTACCACTGGCGCTAGTCTTATCATATGGTTGAGCCATCTTTCGGAGAAACTGCAGCAGACAAAAAATTCTCTTATCCACATAAGAATATGCAAGGATTGTAACAATAGTTTTGGAGATTATGCTAGTTACTCCATACAAAACATGTAAATAAACAATCAATCAAAATGGCACCTCTCTTGCTATGTGCAAAGCCATATCAGTGCTCAAATTAAGGTAGGCATCACGTAGGTGAGATAATATCCATCCAGGCAGCTTGGAGCGCTTATCATGCCGACTATATCTGCAGAAGAAACCAACAAAGAATTAATCATTTTAAGACTCAGCAAAGTTTTAATCATTTTGGCACACATCCTAGACAACATACAGCACCTACAACCATATCACAGTTGAAAACATTATATCATAATTAACAATGCACTGTTGCCAACAACTGCTTAATGGATTTTAAATCTGCAAGATTATGGAACATACTCGTTTTGATCTAAGGTGTGCTTAATTAAGCTTGCTTAACTCGTCAAAAAAAAAAAAGGGATTGCTTTGAAAGAAATAGACATTTGGAATGCTGTAATTTTGATGTCAGAGCCATTGTATTTAATATTTGGATTCCAAGCATAAAATTATGTTAACAACATTAGGACTGTATTTTCCTTTGAGCAGACCATATAGAATTTTAGGTATCTGCTGATCTTTTAACAAAACAGAACAAATCAAATTTCTAATTGCGAGTACAGTAACAAACCTTTTGTCAGCAAATATCATCATTCCGTAATCAGCCTTTGAACGAATTACTCTGCCCACACATTGAGCAGCTTGTCTCTGGTAAAGAACAATTGAATTAGTCCAATAGCTAAAAGCAATCAATACACTTATTAATAATTAAAAACAATAATTCACGAGGCAATAGCAGTACCAAAGCATCAAAAGTTAGAAATTCCCCTTCTTTTATCTGAAAAGTGTCCCGCAAATATTCCAGTCGAGCAAGTAATATCCTGCAATGTAAAGATCCAACAAGCTCAGATTATTCAGCCTCAATTGACGACTAACAATGCTACAAAGATGACATGATCCCACAACATGAAACATATAATTGGTAATTGCAACTTTGAAAACAATTCAGCTAATCAGATATTTTTGGTTATCTCAAAGGAAAAGGGATAACCTGAGTTTAAAAAAATACAAGGAAAAGAAATAACGAAAGGTAATGTAATTGGTTTTTTGATTGAAATAAAGTCATTCCCTCTTATAGTCTTATGCCCCCAATGCATGCAAAGTTCAACATCATGTATAATATATGAGTTTCAGCATAAAACACATGGATACCCTCATTCTTTCTCCAGTTCCCTCAATGTCTCCTCTTGTGTTCTAATGTCTCTCGTCCCACGTAAAAGCCAGAGTGTAAACAACACTGCCTTTCATCCATCACCAGGACCGTCTTACAACAGGTAGCACCAACCTTTTTATCCTCACCCCCTCTCTTCCTACTCTTCCACTTTTTTTTTTTTTTTTTTCCTGGCACCAACCCTCCATGTTCCTGCCTCTACTCCTGCTTCAAGCTTATATTTGGGAATCATCTGACCTATGATGGTTAATTTTCATACAAGTTCCAAATTTATGACTCCATGGCCATAACAACAGCTAACATTTTATATTTATTACAGATTATTTTAGAGAATTGATGGCTGCTATATGCAGTGGTGATGTAGGTTTTTTTTGAATATTAGTTGGTTCTCATGGTTTTGTGGTGAGGTAAGGGCTAGTGATGGCATGGGGGGAGGACATGAGTCAACAAGTAAAGAGATGGGGAGAACAATGGTGGAAGAAGGGACTAGCACAGGCAAAAACTAGTTGTGGTGGTGTGTCATGACTTAAGAAACTTAAAATTAAAATAATAATTACCAAAAAGATCAAATTCCCAGGGAGTTAGGTTCAAATCTTAGGGCTTTAGGGGTTTGGATGGTGGTCCTCACACTTTACAAGCCTTGCATATTTCCTGAACAAAATCACACCAGGAATGAGGGTGAAGTGATATCACAGAATTCAAACAAATGTAAAACCAAAAACTTTGGACGAAATGCCCCCTTAAAATATTACGGAGAAGTTCCCAACACGAAAGACAATAAATACGTTCCTTGGTATTCTCTCTATTACCTCTCTCCATCATCTCTTCTATTCTTCCAATCATAAAAAATTACTCCTTTTATCTGTATATGTTGATCACACTTTTATGAACTTGAAATGTAGAGAAGAAGGATGATTGTGGGAGGGGTGGGCTCTATAACACTAGGAGGGCGAAAAAAAAAAAAGATATAAGTATATGACCAAATAAGGAAATAGAACAAAGACATGAGGTTAGTACGAGGTTAAGGTTAGCAAATTTACCAAATAACCATCACCCCTCAGGCCCTCCCCATCCCCCCCTCACCCCAAAAAAAGAAAAAAAAAAATCCATCAATTATGATCTTCAAGTATTATCTATTCTGTTAGTATGGGGTTAAGGTTAGCAATTTACCACCTTGGGGTAAAAAATAACAATCTGCTGGTATAGTTTGCGGTCTTTGTTTCATGCGTGGTGGGGTGGGGGAAGTTGGTAACACTAATCTCCAAACTCATTCGTGAGCATAAAAACCCCTGGTTTTTTCTTCTCTTTCTCTTGTTTTTTACACCTTTTTTCTATTATACCTGTTAACAAAAGATCTAAGTTAACTCTTCTACTTCTCTTGTTTTTATACACCCTTTAACTTAGGTAACAAAAGATGATTGGGACCAATCTTGCTACCACTAGGAAGCTTATTTAAAGGACAGTAGTCATACTTATTGCTTTTCTTGGAAGCATTGTGCTGTTTGAATGAATATTAAGTCAGGTAAGGATTTCATAAACTTCTAGATGTACCCAACACATTTACTAAGAGAAAATGAAGTGCCGAAGTAAAATAGGCCACTATGAAGTAATATCATGTACCCTTTGTTCATATCTTAATGCACCAGTTCTCTATTGAAAGTAAAACTTATAATTTTGGACCATAAATTCTCATCAGTATATAAGAGAAAACATAGGCAAGTGTGAATCAGAAACCTCTAATATGTCTTTTCCAAGAAATCAGCTTTATAGAATTTTATCAATGCTTAATTAAAGATGTTTATGGTAAAATTAGTGCATCGAAGACAGTGAAAAAGCAAATGGTGCAACTGTTTTGAAATGGGGAAAGTGGTTAGTTTGGACAGTGTGAAAGACTGAAATGTCAGAGTTGGGGTTTTACCTAGTAATTTTAGCACTGAGAAAAGGTGGAGGTTATGATTAATCAAGTGGGAAATGTCTAGGATGCATGTTGGACAGCTGAGATAGATGGGTTATTATTGGCTGGTTTTGGTGATATGAGGTGGTGATGGAGCAGAAGACTTTAACCTGAATTTTGTAGAACTGATATTATTTTTGTTGAAATAAAGGGCATGTTCCCTTCACCTTATTTTGGCTGAATTGAATTTATTTTTTCTGAAATTAAATATATTTACTGAAATTTAATTATTTTTATTAAATAAAACTCATTTCACTAATTCTCGATTAAATTTATTCTTTTTAATTACTAATTTTTACTTATTAAAAATTATTTTTGCTGAACTTAAATTACTTTGACTTAAATATTTTTGAATAAGGTGAAGAGAATAGGGTTTTAATTATTTTTGCTACACTTAAATAATTTTACTAAACCTAAACTATATATTCCAATTAAAACTTGTAATTATTGATTCTCTATCATATTTGTTCCTTTAAAGTTGTTGATTCTATAAAACTTATTTTTAATGAACTAAGTTAAATTTTGCTGAACTTAACTTAGTTTTGCTGAACTAAACTTAGTTTTTGAACAACCCATCCATCTCAGCTGTCCAACATGCAAGTAAAACTAACTACTAGTAAAAATTAAGAATGTCTGATTAAAACATATAGATAAAACTTAGAACATGTGAATACGAATAAAAACTTAGAACATATAATTAAAAATCTTAGAACACAAGATATAATATTTAGAACATGTCAGTAATAATTAAGAACATCTAATTTAACTCCTTTAAGATTTTGAACATGTGAATAAAAATTTATAACATACGAGTAAAAATTTAGAACATAGAGAGTAACCTCACAAACAAAAGTGTTATCTGGTAAAGCAGAGTCTTCCCCTAAATATATATGGAGGGATTCTCGCAATAGCCTTCCCTAATAAAGAAAAAATATGCAATCTGGTGTTGTGGATGCATGCAAAGGGAAAAGTTTTAAATGCAATAGGTAGTAACAAGTTGAAACACCGAAGGGAACAAAGCCACTCACTTGCTCAATGTGTACTGGAAAGGAACCCCATACATGATCACTAGTCTGCCATAATGTCGATCAAAATCTATACCTTCAGCTACCTTTCCCCTGCAATAAAAGTGAAGTATGCAATAAACATCTCAGATTTTATCATAACAAGTCAGGTCATTGTAAACTTCTCAACCTCTTGATTCTGCAACAGAACATACATTAAACAATATTTTGAAAATTTTCTAATACAATACCTTCCATAGGTTATTTATATTCAAAAGTATTCCCTACGTTCTTTTTTATTCGACTCACTTGCAATTTGTGTGGCCTCCAAAGCACGTGTTTGACCAACAATATTCTTAATTATGTTTCCTTTGCCTTTGTCAAAAAAAAAAAAAAAAAGTTGGAAACTATTCATTGAAAACTCTAACAAGATCACACATGATAATTTTTAACTTGTAAAAAAGTAGCCAAAGACGGACAAAGTTTTTTTTAATTTGTCCACATGAATAGTAAGTAAGTAGAACAAATAAGAACGGAGGAAGTACAAAATTAAAGGTGGTTAATGACTATCTTTCCAAATAATTTTTAACAGGCAACATTTTTCTTCTCTGTCATATATTCTACATGTAAGCAAAAAAAACATGACAAAACAAAAACCACACGCGCACGCTCACACACAATCAGATTCAGTAAGCCTGTGTGATTTTATGCAAACTGCCAAACTGATGCACAAGTTTGACGCAAGATTTCTTAGCCAATGTGTACGAACTCGTTAATATGTGTGGTCATCCCCTATCTGAACTTGCTAAACAACCTAAAAAAAAAGCCCTGATCCTCTTCCCCAGCCATGAGCAAAATTTTCAAAGTATCTGATATAAGATGCAACAAAAATAATGATCCTGCACCACTGTAATGTTGTTACAAAAATGCAACAAACAGAAATTCCAAATAAAGCCAGAGGATAAAAATCATGAAATATATATGCCTTAACATGATGGACATTTAATATTATGATTGTTTAATAAGAAGAAAAAATTATTACGGCTAGAAAATCATCAAGCACATCTTACCTTGCAACAGAGAAAAAGACAGCACCTCTCCCACAATCACAAGCCTTGCGGTAGTTGTCTAGAGCCAATGTAGTTTCAACAACATCTTGAGTTTCAATGAATACAAGTTTATGCTGCATTATATCCTGCAATAACAAGGGTTTGAGAAAATATAAAATACCCTCAAATACAATGTAACACAATACTGACATATTAGATATAGGCCATCCAGTATCAACAAATCAAATCAGCAGAATAACTAGATTGAGAAAGAAATCTGATTATGCGATGTATATTACAAAATTCGATGCTCAGACGTCATCTATACCTTTAGAATACCGGTTTCATTCCAAGTATTAACAATGGCATCCATGTATGAATAACTGACAAAAAAACACACAATTCCATCAGGAACAACAGAAACCATTTCTAGTAAATAGCCTTCCATAGTTCCTTGCAACACCTGGATCACTTCTCATATCGTACTTTGTGCTAACTGGAAGTTGATCACTGAAACAAACATACAAGCTATATATGTCAATAGCAAAAAAGGCATCTACATGTTAACCAGACTTATATATGATAACTCAAAATTATAACTGAGGGTACAAGGTCTTTAAACTTCACACAACATTCAATCAGAAACTCAAATACAAAAATAAGATGAAAATCCAAGATTAAACCTTCACCTTCCACGTGTTAGGACCATTGGACATATGCAATCCCTTGTAAAGGACATAGTAAAACTTCGACAGACTACAGGATTGAAATTCAGAAGGCGTGGGTACAGATCTATAGGGCTCAGAGTACCAGAGGTGATTACAACTGTTTGGAAGCGTTCAAATAAAGGCCTAATAGCAAGTGAAGCATCATGACAACTCAGCTGAAAATTCCATTTCAAAGCACAAACACGTATTATAATGAGCAAATAATGAGAAATTAATATAATGATACAAAAGGTAAGCAAATATATATAAGAAAGAAACACCTGACAAAAATTTGGGATGTCAAACAATAACAGAAGCAAAGAGAGGGGAAAGAAACAGTCTTTTTATTGTTTATAACAAGCTGTAAGCTATATATCATATCAGAGTATGTCAGTCTAAACCAACCTGCAGTATGGGGTCAGGGATATGAGGCATTCTCTCTCATCATAGGGTTCAATAATGATTGAGAAGCCCCTGGCATATGTGCCCACCAGCGTTGCAAAATCACAAATAGTCTGAATACTTAAGAACTCGTCTGTATCAGTTATTTCAAGGGTCATCAGGGAATGTAGGCGATCATAACAAAATTTTAAGGTTTTTTGGTCAAGTCCCACTTGTTGATTTAGGGACGCTACAAAAGACACAGGCGACTCCTTTTCAAAATTCTCACTTTGCAACCGGCTTTTGATATATTGCACCAACCTACGCAAAACAGATAGAAAATGCTCAGCTCGGCGAATATTCCCTGGTACTGCTTCTTTCAGAATATCCTCAGGCAGAGCTGGGTTGGAAAGCCAAGTATCGCCAACTGTAAAAGAAAATTGTTACAGAAAATGCATAATGAATTAAACGAAACTTAAGAAACTGCCAACTCTAGACAAAAATAGCAGAAAATTCAAAACAGATGCCTATATAGCACTGACATACTTGGTAAATTTCCCCTTTGGGCCAACCTTCAACAAGGCGATTATATTCTGCACGTAGTTTCCCAGCATCTGTGGCCTTGAACCTACCTACCACATCAGATGAGTTAATATTAACTCATAAGGAATCTTTCCTTTCCACATAATATAATTCTAACATCAAATATACACAAACTGTAAACCTAAATCAAGATGCAGAACTTTTTCACTGGACATCATCAAATGCAAACATGCAATTTAAGGAACCTACAAAGAAATTTCTACCGCTAATAGAAAACAATTTGTTTATTCAAATATTACCAATATAACAACCACTTACCAATATAATGGTAATGGTTTTCGCAATACGTTTTCAAATTCATTTTAGGATATTAAAATTTATTAACATGCCAATTTATTCAAATTTTTGCCTGATTGTTGCCCAGATGGAAGCGTAAACCAATGTCTGGGAGTCAATTTTCTAATTTGGGTACGTGAAGTGAAAATAAGAGTACCTTGCTGATATTTTCAATAACCTTTCTAGGGATATATCACAGAAAAATCAAAGAAAATGAAGCAAAATATAAAAGTACCTTTCGATCTCTTGAGACATCCTAGAAATATTTCTGGTCGCACCTTCAAGAGTTTGCCTTCTGACACTAACACTAAGAGCCTCAATGCACACGTTGTCAATGTTATGAGCCTCATCAAAAACAACCACAGACTCCCGCTGCATCTCTTTTGAAATAATCCCAGCAACTTTTGGATCAAGTAGATATTGGTAACTGTAAACCACAACATTTGCAAATTGCACCATATGGCGTGCCAGGAAATACGGGCACCATCCTTTCTGCTTGCCAAATGCTCTCAGGTCCTGTAAAGTATATACACCTGGGGCAAAATTGCCTCTGAACCCGACTTCTCGTAATCCTCAAAAAAGGAGCAAGTAGGGATATTAGGATTTTCTACAGCTAGAGCTCTAACCCAGCTCGCTGTAAGCTTCCTACAGCCGGCATCAACAGAGTCTCTATTTTCAGCAGAGACAACAGCTGGATTAATACAAAGATTTTTGCGGGAAGAAAGCCCAAGAGCAAGGAGCCGAGCTGAGGGACCCAAGTGGAAAACCTGATAGTCATGGAGTACCTTTAGCTCAGCTAGTGTTTTTTCCATTTCATGAACCGTACGAGTGCAGTAGATGAGTTTAATAGGATTTGATGGTTTTGAAAGAGCATAACTGGTAATGAGAGATAAAAGTGCAATAGTTTTCCCAGTGCCAGTGGGCATCTCCAGCAAACAGTGGCCCTTTGCATCAAGGGCTCGTTTGAGTTCAACCATGTAGGAATATTGCTCTGGATAAATGTTATCATAGGGGAAGTAGACTGTAATGTCTTCTATTTGGAACTTCATGCTACCCTATGCAACTAGTGGCGGCTCCAAGGTTAGTTCCACTTGGTTCAACTGAACCCCAAATCTGATAGTTTAATCAATTTGAATCTTAAACAGTTAGGCAATAAAAAGAATATAAGACAAAGATTATTTATATGACTAGTGATTGTGTTCGATGTCAGGAAAAGTTTGGAGGGATGAAGTGACAATAGTGGTTAACGGCCAAAAAAAAAACAGAGTAGGAAAAACAACACAAATTTTATTATCGTTCCACAAAAAATAATAATAGAAAATCACTTCCAACAAACAAGAAATAAGACTCCCTCTGTTGTTTTTTAAGTGACACATTTTCCTTAAACCTTTGTTTTTTTAAGTGACACACTTCCCCTTACTGGTAACATTCTACAAATTTTTTTTTTTTCTCATACAGAAAAAAATGTGTTATTTGCTAACTAAAGACTTAGAGAGGGACTTAGTTTCAACAAGCTAACACGCTAAAATTAGATTTAAGATGGATGTTTTCCCTGATTCTTCATATCACTACAATGAGTCAGACGGACAAAAAGTTTGGCACGCAGCACAACAAGATCAATAATATCAACCTTTCAATTGTCTATCAAGTTACAAGGGAAATGTACATTATACACTACAACTTGCAAACATAATCCCCATTTCAACAACATATTAAAGGTTGCTTTCCCTGATTCTTCATATCACTACGCAGGCCCGTCCCTGAGGCAGGGCAGGAGGGGCGGCCGCCCTAGGCCCAGGGAAAAGAGATTTAATTTCATATTGAATTATCTCGAAAAATACATAATTTTAGGTATATTTGATTCAATAATCAAATTACGCTCATAATTTTCTTTTCTTTTGGATATGATGTTTCATAATCTAAGAATTTACGAACCCTAAACTTAAACACTGATAATTAAATTAGATTAGATCAAATATAAACCCTAAGATTGTGAAATTGATGTGATGGTAACAACAACAAAACAACTTACCTTAGAAGCTGCTTCAATGGGGGATACAAGAATTAGATTCAACGGAGAACGCTTCAATGGAGAACGTTGAGTGCGCTTCAATGAAATAACTCAGAAAGGTAGGAAATAGGAATGGAGGCTTTTAAAAGCCATGACCCGCCATAGTTATAATATGGGTCTGATAAATAAATGGGGCGGATCTGATTGTCTAATTATGACACAGGTGGGTTTTATAAAGGTTTTAAGTAAATATGTTTTAAATATCAATAATAATAATAATATATAACTTTATTTATATTATTATTTATATACTAAAAGACACACCAGCAAATGACACGAGTCATTTCTTGGTGTAATCCTTAATTGTTATTTTTTTTTGAAAAAAAATAAAATCAATCATAGAATAAAATCTTGTACGAAAATAATTTATTATATATGTTAATAACAAAGATAATTACTTTAAATATATAAGATTTGATTTACCTTTTCACACAAACATTTATGACTATAATAGAAAATATTAATATGATTTACGACATATAATGATTTACTACAGCGAGAGTATTTATATTTTTTTTTCCGTAAAGTTGTTTATTTATTGATTAGAATTTACAATAGAGTAGTGCATATACTTTTACTACCCTTTGAATGATAATAACCCCGCTCTTTCCCTTCTCTAAGTGAAAATGAGTTACTGTATTAAATTATTTTATTTTATTTATAGAAACATTACTATTTACTACCTTAATATATAAAAATTAGTTAGACTATACTTCATAATATTAATATAAATACACATAAAAATCTCATGAAAATCAATATTACAGTATTATTTATTGCCCTCATCCAAAACATGTTGATACTATATATAATCATATATTTGAATACAATATCTACACATCAATATTTCAATTACTTAATAGACGATTTTATTACTTTGTATTTAAGATATCAAATTATTTAATTTATACTTATTAGATGTATCCACTTATCTTTCACATTTTAATCAAAGATTGTCCATGTGTTTTTAGATTTTTTTTTTTTTTTTGTTTTATTGTTAAAAATAACCAATTATATTTGAAAAGTTGATATTAATTTTTTAAAATTGTCGTGCATTGCACGAGACCTAACCTAGTTTTTAATATTTCCATATACCAAAGCTTGTATCAATTATTTGTAAGTTTTTTAGATTTTTTTTTTTTAAAAAAAAACAGCTAAAATTACACTAATTAAACTGAGTTTACAACAAACGAAAGGACAGTAAAGTAACATAAGTTACTATTGGCATAAGAAGCCCTTACACAATACCAAATTAAGGTCATTAATGATATTTACCTTTAAGCTATTACAACGAGTGAGGACAGCGCATAATAAGGCTTAGCAATATACATTTAAACATGCGATGGACTATTGATAGAACAAGGGAAGTTGGTGATGATGTTTCGTGTTGTGCAATGTATTTTCTAACATACAACTAAAAGTCTATGAATGTTGCTGAAATGACGGAGACAACCCAAAATCAGTATGCCTTACCCTAAGGGACCCAATAATTCAAATGAATAAAATTTTCTTGAGATCTATGCTTCATACATGTCAATCACATTTCTTGCGATCTAACAAAACCATATCTTATGGGAGTTGTTAAAAATCGCCCCACAATTTTCTACTTAAAGCCAAAAATTTTAAAACTTTGACACTTTTTCCCTTTTTTTAATTTTTTACCCAAAACGAAATTTTCTCTCACCAAAAATGTGGAGCAGCAACTAGATCGCCGAGGGACACCGAAGAGCCGTCATCGTCAGCGAGATCCACCGGAGAGCCGTCATCGTCGCCTGAAAACGAGGTACTTTGCGTTTAAAAATTACGAATTGATGGCGGACATCTGGCCAGGACGCCGTCGTCGTGGGTGTGGCGCCTGGCCGGGACGCCACCACTGTGGGAGGTGGCGCCTGGCTTGGACGACGCCACCGTGGCTAAGGCGCCTGGCCAGGACGCCGCCACCATGGTAGTGTCGTTTGGCTGGATCGCCCTAACCATGGTGGCGGCGTCCTGGCCAGGCGCCCCAGCCACGGACGGTAGCGGCGTCCCGGCCAGGCGCCATCGCCACAGTTATTTTTTTTTTTAATTTATTTAAAGTTTTGGTTTTTTTATTATTTTTTTTTTAACTTTGATAAATTTGAAATTAAATATGTGTTAATAATTTTTTTTTTTAAAAAAAATAAAATTTAATTTGAAATTATGTTTTAAATATGTGTGAATAATTTATGAAAAAAAATAAAATTATGGTTTAATTTGAATTTATGTGTTAATAATTTCAAAAATAAAACAAATTTATAATCTTGTATGTGTGTGAATACTTTTGTATATAATTACGTGTTAATTTTGTGTTAATTATGTGTAAATTTAGAAATTTAACGTATGAAGCGTTAAATATAGAAATGAAATTTAGAAATTTAAAATTTAGAAATTACTTATGTGTTAATTTTTTTTTTTTTTTAACTTTGATAAATTTGAAATTAAATATGTGTTAATAATTTTTTTTTTTTTAAAAAAAAACAAAATTTCATTTGAAATTTAAATATGTGTTAATAATTTCAAAAAATAAACAAATTTATGTTTTAATTTTGTATGTGTGCGAATACTTTTATATATATTACGTGTTAATTTTGTGTTAATTATGTGTAAATTTAGAAATTAAATGTATTATGCGTTAAATATAGAAATGAAATTTAGAAATTTAAAAATTTAGAAATTACTTCTGTGTTAATTTTGAGTCAAATGTATTAATTTAATCCTTATGTATTTATATTTATGTCATTGTTGCAGGATTATGGTGGAGACGGAAATGATTATAGTGGGATTTTTGTACATGATGATCCGTTCGAAGATGCTCAATAAGCGATTGATTGGGCAAAACAGGTTGCAATTAGATCAGGTTTTTGTTTAGTAGTAGCAAGTCATAAATCTCAACGGGATGATAGAATGGATCACATTTTGAGATGCGATCGTTATCGCAAAAAGGAGGAACGAGATTTCAGTCAAGCGATTCGGTTTGATACAAAGCGGAAAGGTTGTGGGTGTTAGTTCAGAGTAAAGGTTCGACAACAGCAAAGTTGTGACGGTTGGGAAGTGAAGGGTTACGGTAAATGGGGGTATCACAACCATGAGATGATAGTATATGAAGTGGGTCATCGACAGTTAAGTGACCTAAGTCCTGCTGCGAAACTAGTTGTAAAAGAAATGAGTTATGCTCAAGTGAAGCCTGCTAAAATATTAGCATCTGTGTTTGATATACGTGTTTTATACAATGGTTTTCCCCGGTTTTACTTAGTAATTTTATATGGTTTTGAGCTCTACGGAGCCATTTCTTGCTAACAATCTCTTCTTTAGTGTATTCGATTGTTTTAGTAAGCTTTTCAGGAATATGAAGCGTTTCTAGGCAATTGGACGTGTTTTAGTAGATTCGGAAGAGTTGATAGCCAAGAACTGCAATTTATGTGGAGTGCCCGACCGGGCATGGCTTGCCCGGGCAGACCGGGCAATGAGGAGTTCACAGGAAGAAGCCCAATTCTGAACGGTGCAACGCGCGCCCGATCGGGCAGGCTTCGCCCGGTCAGACCGGGCGATGAAGAAATCAAGTTATGAGATGCAATTTTGGAAACGTGTTACGCGCGCCCGACCGGGCGAGGTGCGCCCGGTCAGACCGGGCAAAGAAGGAAAACTGTCGTATTTTACGCAGCCTTCCTCCGCCCGATCGGGCGAGGTCCGCCCGGTCAGACCGGGCAAAGCTCAAGAACGCGTATTTTCTTATTTTTCCGAAATATTATCTTTTGGGGTATAAATACCCTTTTGTAATTAACTTTTAGACAGTTAGTTTTTCATTAGTTTTCTCCTTAAGCCCTAGAAAACTCTCAAGAACCCTAGTTTTATTTTCTTAAGCAATTTCAATCTTTAATCCTAGTTTTATTAATTGTTCTTCAAGAATTCAAGACCATCAATTGAAGTATTTGGTATTTCTTACTTTCCATCTCTTTATTTATTTTATAGTTCTTTAATTATGTGTTCTCTATTAGATCTTGTTTTTGATTTAATTGATTTGTGAGTAGTTTCCTTAATCCGGGATCTTGCTAAGCCCGATTATGATTGTATAAAGTAGATCTTTAAATTCCCCAATAATAATCCCAATTGACATGCTTAATTGATTGTGTTTATGCCAATACTAGATTAGGGATAATTAGTATTGTTATCATCCCTTTGTTCTTATTGCAACGGAAGTTGGGTATTAACGGGATTAGGTTATTTCAATTAAGGGTTTGAAGATCATCACGGAAGTAGATGATTGAAATAATTAGGAATCTAGGCATGGTGTTTAATGTCCCTTATTCGCTTGATTCCACGGAAGTAGGCTTGATAGTTAATTTGGGAAGCCATTGATAACTCGGAAGAGACCTTTGGTATTATTATTAGGGATTGCTTTTCTTCTTGTCAATTGATTTATATATTGGGGGTAGATTTATTAGTTTATCAATCATAATCGTGGTGATGCTTGATCTTGGATGCTTTAGTTTATTGATTAATATTTCCTCTAGTTAATTGTGTTATTTAATAAATTAGTTGATTATTATCATCCATTATTGATTGGTCACGTGCTTAGTGATTAATTGAGTCTGATTAATTGAATGAACCATAGTCTCTTGGGATTCGATCCTTACTTGCCCTACTACACAGTTAGAAGGAATAGTTAGGTTATTTTTGTTAGGTACGCGATAAGCCTATCAAATTTTGGCGCCGTTGCCGGGGACTAACGGTTTCATATTGATTTTTCGTGATTCGTTTATACTAAGCGTTGTTTGTTGCTTCGGCTATTGTCTCCTGTGTTTTTGATGTTCTTTTGCCTAGTTCTTTGTTGTATGCAAACACGTCACTCAGGGTCAGACGACTTAGTGCCTCTCGATTCAGAAATTGAAGCGACTGCAAGAAGACGAAGAGGTAGAAGAAGAGCAGGTAACAGAAATATGGAAGACCAAGCAACAAAGTCTCTTTTGGAGTACGGTATCCCTGACACAACAACCGGACTCCTTTCTAGCATTATTAGACACCTATCACCGCTCAGAATTTTGAATTGAAACCGCAATTTATTCAATTCATATCCAATGATTCATTTGCTGGCACACCTCTTGATTGCCCAGTGAATCATATAGATGGTTTCTTGGAAAAGTGTGACACTATGAAGCTGAATGGTGTTACAGATGATGCTCTTAGACTTCGCCTTTTTCCATTCTCATTACGGGATAGGGCGAAGGAATGGTTAAGAGATGAGGGTTCTGGTTCCTTTGATACATGGGATAAACTAGTAAAAGCTTTTCTGGTCAAGTTCTTGGGACAAGAAAAGACTGCAAGATTAAGGAACGAGCTATCCACTTTCAGGCAATCAGATGAAGAATCCTTATATGACGCATGGAGGAGATTCAAGAGGTTACAGAGACAGTGCCCCCATCATGGCATACCTGAATGGATGTTAATCAAACATTCTATAATGGTCTAAC